>NW_015551030.1:227015-227361 GCF_001515605.1 Sinocyclocheilus anshuiensis | reverse complement strand
GCAGCTCTATTCTGGAAAAGGGGGCGGGGAGCAGCAGCTCATTTGTATTTAAAGAGACAGGCACGAAAAACAGTGTGTTTCTGCTTCCACTCAAAACAGTCATATTCAAAATGATATAATAAGTGATCTGTGGAGTATTTTGAGCTGAAACTTCACACACATTCTGGGGACACCAGAGACTTACAGGTGCATCTCAATAAATTAAAATGTCTTTATTTATTTCAGTAATTCAACTCAAATTGTGAAACTCGTGTATTAAATAAATTCAGTGCACACAGACTTAAGTAGTTTAAGTCTTTGGTTCTTTTAATTGTGATGATTTTGGCTCACATTTAACAAAAACCCA
>NW_015551030.1:223316-226995 GCF_001515605.1 Sinocyclocheilus anshuiensis | reverse complement strand
GTATTTCATCACAATTAAAATAACCAAAGACTTAAACTACTTCAGTCTGTGTGCATTGAATTTATTTAATACACGAGTTTCACAATTTGAGTTGAATTACTGAAATAAATGAACTTTTCCATGACATTCTAATTTATTGAGATGCACCTGTATATTACATATTGTAAAAAGGGGCATAATATGTCTCCTTTAAAGCAAAACAGCAGAGCCATGTTACTGTGATTTTAACCATGTTCAAAACAATATACTGGTGATGCTGGTGTTTTATTAACGACGTTCATAAATATACAGTTATGAATAGTAACAAGCTTAGTTCATTAGCATAACTGGATGCGAAGCAACAAGAAACTTTCCACATGAAGCGAATGTGAGTCTACAGTAAAAAGACTGTGATTTACCACAGTTTTACTCAGAAATTGCTACCAAATTTCACAAATAATCACAAAGAAACAGCAAGTCACACACTGAATTAAATGTGAAATTTGAAGTAAAAACACTGAAAGAGCATTTATTTGTAAAATATACTATAATCTAAAATATACTATAATCAGTACTCTTTATTTACAACTTGATAAATCATTTTGTGTATAAAACCACTTGTCAAATTTATTTCTATAGCACTTTATACAATACAAATTGATTCAAAACAGCTTTATAGTGATAAACTGGAAAATAACAGTGATAATGTTGTAAAATTCTTCAATTGTGATACTAAATTCAATTTCAGCTGTAAAGCAGCTCTACAGAAGACAATAGAGTCATTCAGATCAATTCAGTTCAGTAACAGTCGATGTTTCAAAGTTCATCAATTATTGAAAATAATTGAAAATTTGCATTGCTTCCATTGTCCAAGTCGCTTTGGATAAAAGCGTCTGCTAAATGACTAAATGTAAATGTAAAACAAATTCAATTCTTCGATTCTGAAGTTGAAATTCGATTCTTAACCTCAAAGCAGCTCTACTGAAAACAATAGAGTCATTGTTCAGTTCAGTATAATAACAGTGTAAAGTTCATCGATTTATGAAACCAGTTTATTTCAGATGGAAGCAGCTCTACTGAAGACAATAGTGACGTTATTCTGATCAACTTCGTTTGATGATTCAGGTCAATAACAGTGTTGAATTCGATTGTGCTATAAAGCAGCTCTACAGATACGAGTCTGATCTGTTTGATGAGTCTGAGTGAGTGTGAATCTGTTCAGAAGCTCTCGAGTGATCTGATGTGTTCGGTCTTGATCTGGTGTGATCAGGTGCAGGATTGACGGCGTGGAGGACAAGCGTATCATCAGCATGCAGATCGACCGCAGGAGTCACTCTCTGTTCGTGGCCTTCACCTCATGCGTGGTCAAAGTCCCGCTGTCCCGCTGCGAGCGGCATGGCAAGTGTAAAAAGTGCGTATGCTTTCTCTCTATGTGCCCCGTTCGTACAGACCGCTCTACACGATTAACCCTCATGTGTGTCTCTCTCAGGTCCTGTATCGCCTCCAGGGACCCCTACTGCGGCTGGGTGTCAGAGGGCGCCTGTAAAGAAATCTCATCGGACTCGAAGTAAGCGGCTCATTCTCAGTCTGTGATTATAGACGGCGCGAGCCAAGCGCTGATGTCAGTGTGGTTTGAGCTGCTGGAGTTTCTCATCTGGAAAAGAGCGTTTGAGCCCAGAAAGCCTCCAGAACTCATCTCTTTATTAATATAGTATATTGAAAGCACAGCATGTTTCCGCCGTCACGACACATTATTATTTCTGTTCTGATTGAATTTCCTCTTCAGAAATGGAGCCGTTACGTGAGATCGGCTTGTGCAGTTTCTCTGAAGTGAAGGATTATGCGATACGATCTGTGTCTGCAATTTAAAGGCTTTTGACTTGATGCTTTCCCTGTCATTTCAGAAAAAGCTTTTTATGAAATGGGCCTTGAGAAAGAAGTAGGGTGGCTATCCATCCAGTCTAAGAAACGAACAGTCTGGTTTTATAAAACCATGCCCGCTCATTTGTTTTATACTTTATACAATGTTATAAAACGGATAGTTCCGGTGCTTGATTCTGATTGGCTGAGCCGCGTTCGAAGCTGTTGTAAATTACTCTACAAAGTAACATACACCTTTGTTTGCGTTTGTGTGTTGCTCGGCAACCACTTTGTAGCAACCACAACTGTTTCTGAGGAGCTACATTGTTTGGTGGCAGAATACTGTTGTTATTAATATCATTACACTTTATTTGCTCTGTTTTATTCTGTGAAACCTTACTACGTACAGTGAATTTATAACAGCTAAGGGGGTTATAACTCCGCTTCATGTCGTACCTAACTACGCCCCTTAGCTGTTATAAATTCACTGTAAACCACGGCTTCTTGGGGCTTATTGCTTTAGTATATAATAAATAAAAAATGATAATGAAATGGGCCCTGAGAAAGAAGTAGAGCGGCCATCTGTCCAGTTTTAGGTCAGACAGTCCAGTTTTGAAACACCATGTCCACTCATTTGTTTTATACTTTGCACAATGGTATATAATATGTTATGTATGTTCAAGTTAATATTAAGTGATGTACATTCTAGACACAATATTGTCATTATGGAATGTTTTGCTCTATTTAACCAATCATTGCTTCTCCGATTAAAGCAGTGGTGTTTCATTCCTGCGTTTTTGAACAAATCAATGATTCAGTAAGCCATTCGTAAAGACAGTTGCTAAACTACTCTTACCATTTTTGCATTTTTTTCTTTCTATGGCATAACTAGTAAGAGTAGTACGCTAGAAATCAGCAAGTCACTTGCTTCGTTCCTGAATGAATCATCGGTTTTGGACGAATCGGTTGAACGTGTGAATCAATGACTCTCTCGATAAGACTTGTCGCCACATCTGCTGGTGATATTAGTTTCATACTTAAAGTATCATTTTATAGTTCTATATTCAGTATATTGTATATTTAACACATTAATCTCCTAACATTATTTATGCAGTGTAAATGCATTCATGGCATCTCTGAGCTGCATTAAACAGTCAAAGATGGATTTTGTTGATTTATTTCATTTGATTGGTAAGGGCCCTATACTATCTTACAAATCTGATTGCATTTATTGAATAAATATATGAATTTACGTTTAATACGGTTAGACAATTTCTCCTTACAAAGGTTAAAAAATGTCCCTGGAAATCAGTTTAAGGGGGAAAATATCGTCCCTCAATGGAATTTTTTATTTGCTTTCTGGTGTTATAGAGTTGGCCACCCTATGAAGTTTCTCATCTGAGCTCTGATCTGCTCATGGCTCTGTTCATGTGTGTTTAAGGAGTTCTCGTGATTCCTGAGGTTCAGATCTCATCTGAGCTTGGTTTCGTTCTATCAGCGGTCTCATCTCTGAGATTATGAATCTCTCGCTGGACGCTCGAGGGTTGAATGATAACAGGCCTCTCTTCATTACAATCCAACCAGCATCAGTGAAACTTCAGAAAGAAACTTCTGTGTTTTTATTAATATTCACGTCACATTTAGGATCCTGTTTTCTGCTCCATTTTCTCATGATATTGTTTGAATGACATTCATTCACTCAAACTTCTATTAATATTGTTTGAAAATGTACTTGAGATTGAAGTCAGTGAGTGTGAAATGGAGGTGTTGAAGTCACTTGCTCACTGTGTGTGTGTGTGTGTGTGTGTGTGTGTGTGTGTGTGTGTGTGTGTGTGTGTTT
>NW_015551030.1:215990-222428 GCF_001515605.1 Sinocyclocheilus anshuiensis | reverse complement strand
ATATATGGTCTGTACAGTAGAAAAACCATTATGCCTATGGGATGTCCCCACTTTTCACAAAAACAAACCTGTGTGCAGATGGCCGTTCGAGCAGGACGTGGAACAGGGCAACACAGATGGACTGGGCGACTGCCAAAGTAAGCAGAACCCATTTACTGAGTGCTGGACGCTCCTCAGACACAGCTACACACACATACACACACACACGCAGACTCTCTCACACACACACACACACACACACAGACTCACACACACACACGCTCTCACACACACACACGCTCTCACACACACACACGCTCTCACACACACACACGCTCTCACACACACACACGCTCTCACACACACACACGCTCTCACACACACACACGCTCTCACACACACACACGCTCTCACACACACACACGCTCTCACACACACACACGCTCTCACACACACACACGCTCTCACACACACACACGCTCTCACACACACACACGCTCTCACACACACACACGCTCTCACACACACACACGCTCTCACACACACACACGCTCTCACACACACACACGCTCTCACACACACACACGCTCTCACACACACACACGCTCTCACACACACACACGCTCTCACACACACACACGCTCTCACACACACACACGCTCTCACACACACACACGCTCTCACACACACACACGCTCTCACACACACACACGCTCTCACACACACACACGCTCTCACACACACACACGCTCTCACACACACACACGCTCTCACACACACACACGCTCTCACACACACACACGCTCTCACACACACACACGCTCTCACACACACACACACACACACACACACACACTCGTCAAAAGACTCGTTCACACCAGGAACCACAGCGACACCAGCGGACGATTTTTGTCATTGTCAAGTTTTGTCATTGTCAGCGAAGTTTTGTGATCTGACGCTTTAAATGCTTAATTTTCCACTTCAGTAGGAATTAGCACAATTTAGAATTTTGCATGACGGTGAAAAACTTCGGCGCACAGATTGCTGACGTGTATCTGCTGCTTCAAACAACAGAAATCGTTGTTTATTATTAGTGTGCTGTCGTTTAGTCGTCTGTTGCTTTAAATGCTCAAGATCTTTAAAATCTGTGGGTTCTGATTGGCTGTCAATGCTTTTATCATTCATGAGTGATTCCTGTGATATCGTTCAGGAGGATCTTCCTCGGTGTCGTTATCGTTACAGCTGTAGTGTGGACTTGATTGTGATTTTTTGATGGCTAAATCTTTATAGTGATCATCATTGGTGTGAACGAGTCTTCAGTCGTCTTAGACGCACTCAAGTTATTTCTGAACTCTGCTATGATGTTGTTAAATGTTCTGCTGTCGCAGTTTTAAATTAATTCAGTAATAAATTATCTGTGTGCGTGTGAGAGAATCACATTTCAGCCAATTAACACGTTTTTCATTCGTCTCCAGATTCGTTCGTGGCTCTCAATGGTGAGTACAGCTCTTCTTCTCTCTCTCTCTCATCGTTATCTGACTCAGTTGGCGAATGTTTCATTTCTCTGACTGCGTTTTCTTGTAGAGCATCAGCGCAGGCAGCAGGGTGTGAGTGATATTACCCAGAATGCTGCACGCGGTCAGTGTCTCCAGTGTTTCCCGTGTGTAGATGTAGTTAGAGACGCTCTGACCTTTCATTCCCTAATTGGATGGATCTCTGCGCTTCATAGAGCAAAGGATTGTGGGTTAGAGACAGTCGAATGCAAATGACTGTTTACAGGGAATAAACACTCAGGGCTTCTCCCAATATTTAAATTATAAATAAATGTTAAATATTTAATATTATAAATATTATTTATAAATATAAAATATTAATCTTCCTTCATTTAATTTTGGTTTGTTTTTATTTCAAGATACATATTTTTTTTATTATTTTTAAGATTTTAAGAGTTAAAAATCTTTTAATAACAATTTCTTAATTTAAATTATATTATTTATATAATATATATAAAATAAAATGCATAGATTGTAAAAATACAACATTTCATCCTTTTAAATTTTTTATTTTTATTTTTATTTATTTTTATTTTAAGATTAATTTGATACTTTTATTGAATTAATTAGCTTTTCATCGACCCTCAAGAACCCCACTTTAGAAAACCCTGTACTAGAGTAAACTAGCTGTTTGTTAGTGTTACTGCGGTGTTTAACTGTAGGTATCAGTATTTGTTCATCGGATTGATTTGGGTTGGTTTAGTATTAGTAATCATTGCAACAATTGGTTTAATTTCACATAATTCAATTTCAGGTCAGCTAATCGTATGTGAGTTTAATGTAATGGAGTTTATTCTGTGATTATGAGCAGCTTACTCTGTTAATTACATGGATAATCAGCAAATCAATCAGTGGACGTGAGATATTGATTAGAGTGTGAATGATGTGAGAGATGTGTGTGTTGTGTCTCAGAGAGATGTTGATGTGTGCTGTGCTCCAGCAGGCCTCCTCACCACCGTCCCTCCTCCGGCCCCCAGGGGCCCACTGCTCCGGGGCCGCATGGTCAAGCCGAAGGAGGCAGAGCCGCCGGGTGATCAGAGTGACCCGTATGTGTCCACTCCTTCAGACACGCAGCAGGAGAGCGCCGGTAATCCAGTGTTTCCCGTGTGTAGATGTAGTTAGAGACGCTCTGACCTTTCATTCCCTAATTGGATGGATCTCTGCGCTTCATAGAGCAAAGGATTGTGGGTTAGAGACAGTCGAATGCAAATGACTGTTTACAGGGAATAAACACTCAGGGCTTCTCCCAAGACCAGCAGAAATTATTCATGAAATACAATCAGGTTAAAAAAACACACACACATGATTGACAGCCCTCCCCCGGCAGCCAGAGTGAATCTGATTGGCTGAAGCAGCCAGAGTCGATCTGATTGGCCGAAGCAGCCAGAGTCGATCTGATTGGCTGAAGCAGCCAGACTCGATCTGATTGGCTGAAGCAGCGATTGTGACCTACATATCACATGCGCTGGTGTTTATTGGTGATATTTTCTCCTGAGCTTCATTAGCGTCTGTGTGTCTGTCTCCACTTCATTTATTCTGTGTTTGATGTTGTCTTCTCTCTGTTTCCTTCATAAACCGTGTCTGTTTAGCTTTATAAGCACATATTCCTACGTCTGGACTGGTATGTGTGTCATCGTCCTCGCCGGCTCTTCCTCTGGCTGTGGAAAATGAATTATAAAATAGAGCTGTCACACTAATCTCGCGGCCCGTGGCGCTTTCTTAAATAAATCATTTTAATGACTGCGGCTGGGAGATGCTCGACCGGCCGACGGACTATAAACAACGAAAGAGACACAGAAAGAGAGTTCATCTGTGCATTAACACCAGTTAAACTAGTCCAGAGATTCAACCAAACCCCTCTGGCCTGAAAGATTTACCCTGAGATTTGAGTTAATATTTCAAGAAATTAACATATTTGCATGTTGTAGATGTCAGTATTGTTGTATTGTTTGAACAACAATCTATATAGCTATAACGATATATTAATATTAATTGTAATATTATATACAATTTTATATAGAGATATTGATTAGAGTGTGAATGATGTGAGAGATGTGTGTGTTGTGTCTCAGAGAGATGTTGATGTGTGCTGTGCTCCAGCAGGCCTCCTCACCACCGTCCCTCCTCCGGCCCCCAGGGGCCCGCTGCTCCGGGGCCGCATGGTCAAGCCGAAGGAGGCCGTTCCCTCAGAGACGCAGCAGGAGAGCGCCGGTAAGCCTGGGAACGATCGTCCTGTGGAGGAAACCAGCTGCTTCCAGCGTCTTTAGCATCAGCACACGAGCCTGAGCTCCGTACGGCGCGAGACACACGACACTGCGTCACACCAAACCGTCACAGATAGTCCAGAGATTCAGTTCAGTGCTGCTCAGTATCAATGCAAACTCAATCTAATGACATTTTTACATTTACACTGATGCATTTATTCAAAGCAGCTTACTTTGCATTATTCAAATCAAACCCGTGACCTTGGTGTCGGGTTACTGTTTGAGAAATTGCAAATATGCTCTATTTTGATCAATATTTTAAATTACAGCATCGGTCTCATTTGAGCGCGTCGCATCTGTGTTTCACATGTAACTGAACGTTAATGTAGTCGCCGTGCATAAAGAGCGTGTAAAATCTGGACGCTCACTCGAACTAAAGCAATAAGACCCAAGAAGCCGTGGTTTACAGTGAATTTATAACAGTGCCTTAAACCCCCTTAGCTGTTATAAATTCACTGTAAACCACGGCTTCACGGGGGTTATTGCTTTTATAAAACGGTTATTCCATATACGTAGTAAGGTTTCACAAAATAAAACAGAGCAAATAAAGTGTAATGATATTAATAAAAACAGTATTCTTCCACCAAACAATGTAGCTCCTCAGAAACAGTTGTGGTTGCTACAAAGTGGTTGCCGAGCAACACACAAACGTAAACAAAGGTGTATGTTACTTTGTAGAGTAATTTACAACAGCTTCGAACGCGGCTCAGCCAATCAGAATCAAGCACCGGAACTATCTGCTTTATAAGCAGAATTTAAGCAGTGTTATTTTAGTATCAATGAGATATTATTGTAGTTTTGAATAAAGGTTTGAATTCGTTTTTTTTTTGTTTGTTTTTTTTATTTTAATATCTGCATGGTTTAAATATATAGACATATATATGTCTATATAGTTTTTATTCTTTTGTATTTCAGTTTTAGTTATTTTAGTCCATCAAGTTAAACTCGTTTCTTTGAGAACTAGTTGAATTAAAATAAGTTAAATTTTTTAATATTTTATTTCAGTTAATATTTATTTAATTTCAAGTGACACATTTTTTATTTTTTATTTTTTACGGTTTTAATTTTTTTTGTTAACTCTAATTAGCCTGTATTTAACATAATCTGGTTTACAGTATGAGCGTTTATCGATCGATGTGCGTGATCGAGTGTTACAGACGACAGCAGCGCTGAGCTCATTAGCAAACAGCAGCGTTTAATTGACATTGATTATCAATAACTCAGCGGTTAATCTCCTGACGTCCGTGTTCGGGAATCTCTCTGTATGTGTGCTTTAGCACTGGAAGCGATGGATGAATGAAGGGAACGGTGCGTCTGACGGTCGCTGGAAGCAGTTCACGTGTTCAACACACAATGCTGGCAGAAACGCATCACTGCTGACGTCTGAGCCTCGGTTACAGCGGTTACCGCGGTACTGAACCGAGGCTCACACATCACATCAGCTTCTTCTCAAAGGCTTTATTCTTCATTTGATGATTGAATATGGGTTCTGCTTGAGCTGTGTGATTATATTGTTTGCTTTATGATGCATGGCTTTTCTGTTCACTGCTTTTGATTTTTTCAGACTTTTGTGGCAAACGCTCTTCCTCACACGGCCAGATATTTCCTTTCTGCTTAACATATTAACAAGTTAATGAATATTCATGCAGGCTCCTCCCCCTCCCTCCCTGCTGTGTGTCAGTGGATGTGCTGTGAACATAATTCACCACTACATCAACAAGAAATAGTCAAGTCAACTGTGTTTCTGTGGAAAATAAAAGGAAAACAAAAGAATCAATGATGGAAACTTCATTAAATATGAGAATTTCAGCTCTACAGAAGACAACAGTGTCATTATTCACATCAATTCAGATCTCTGTTGATTCAGATTTGGTTCAATAACCAAAAATTAATTAATTATGAAACAAATTCAATTTCAGCTGTAAAGACAGTAGTTTCATTATTCAGATCAATTCAGTTCAGTGTTGATTTAGTTCAACTGTCAAAATGTGCAAAATTCATCATGAAACACAAAAATAGAAAAATGTTTTGTTTAAAGAAAATGAAGCCAGTTTTTTCAAAGATTTTGACATTTTAGCCCAAATCCTTATTACTGTAATGCAAAAATCACAATCTTATTAATTTAATATATTATTAAATTACATTAATTTACTTATTTAAATAAAATATATGTATTATTTAAATGATAAAGTATTTATGTATCATAATTGTAGTATTTACACTGCTTATTAATGTTGTAAATAGACTATATAGACTATAATAAATTATTAATTAAATTATATAAATGCATTTATTTAATGTGAAAGTATATTTATTATTGCATTACTGTAATGCAAAAATCACAATCTAATTAAGATATTAATTTAATATATTATTAAATAATATTAATTTATTAATGTGAAAATATATTTATTATTTAAATAGTACAGTATTTATACATCATAGTAGTAGTATTTACACTGCCTATTAATCCTGTAACTAGACTTCCAAAACAGTTTCTATTTTTTTTCTTCTCTCATTTGATTTTGTGGTTTCATGATTTACTGATGTTTTGGATGGAGATGTCCGGTTGAGCTAGTGTTCACGGTACATTTGAAGCCGTGTGAGTGAGTGAGTGAGTGTGTGTGTGTGTGTGTGTGTGT
>NW_015551030.1:215156-215957 GCF_001515605.1 Sinocyclocheilus anshuiensis | reverse complement strand
TCTCTCTCTCTCTCTCTCTCTCTCTCTCTCTCTGCAGACCTGTGGCCCTTGCTCGCCTCATCCTCCTCTGTGTCTCTAATTTATAGTTCAATTACAGACTCACACACACACACACACACACACAGGAGCGTCTCTGGTGTCCGTGTTTCTGCACACACACACACACACACAGCATTGGCTCGTGTTGACGTGATGTCAGCGGGCGGCCGAACACTGATCAGATGCAGCCAAACGCCACGCAGCACATTTGCATTTGTTCTTTTGTGCAGCTGGACTCTCAGAGACTGAATCAATTATCACATGATTCATATGATTCACGTGATTCACACGAGTCTTTGAGTCATATATCAGCACAAACCTCTTTCACCACATTTACTGCAGTAAAACATACATGTGTGGTAGAAATGTGTTTGTGTGCTGTCTTTTAGTATTGTGTATATACTATTACAGTTTATTAATATTTTGAATTGGCTTGGTATATTTTCAGTTTTCATTTTAGTGTTTTTGTCATTTTTATTAATTCAATTCAATTCAAGTTTATTTGTATAGCGCTTTTCACGATACAAATCGTTGCAAAGCTAATTTACAGCAAATTAAGTTTCTACAATATTTAGTGGTAGCTTATCAGTGGTGACTGTCAGTTAATGTACATATGGCAGAAATATACGGAAAAATCAAAGACGTAATCAAACAGACGATGAACACTATTAACAGCAATTATTATATGATGCAATCAAACTTGTAGCAAAATGTGGTAGTTCTGTATGTTGTTTCAGGGTTGGCATCATCTGAGGTCCTCTG
>NW_015551030.1:205692-215104 GCF_001515605.1 Sinocyclocheilus anshuiensis | reverse complement strand
TCCCCATTTAAATGAACAAGGTGGTAGCGATCGGACAGGTAGGATCTAAACCATCTTAAAGCCTGCCCTTGAATACCTGTATAGTTTTGTAATCGATCTATGAGTATGTCATGATCTATAGTGTCGAACGCAGCACTAAGATCAAGTAAAACTAGCAATGAGATGCAGCCTTGGTCTGACGCAAGAAGCAAGTCATTTGTAATTTTAACAAGTGTTTATTAGTTTTTGTTCTTTTTCAATATTACTATTTACATTTTTATTCAATTTTTTATATACATATTATTCTATTTTTATTTCAGTTTTAGTTTTTTTCAGTTAGTAATTTTAGTGCTTCTACTTAAACTTACTGTCTTTTAATTAGTTGCTAAGGCAACATTTTGAATTTTAAATGTAGTTCAAGTTTTATCAACATTTTTTTTTTAAATTTCAGCTAGATTTCAATTTATTAAAATGTCTTTAGTCGTTGTAGTTTTACTTACGGATAATGCTGCTGTGATGTGAATATGAAAACTGAACGCAGGAGATTCTTATGCTGTTCATTGTTGATATTAACATGCAGCTCTGAATGTGTGTGTGTGTGTGTGTGTGTGTGTGTGTGCAGGAACACAAACCCCAGAGACGCTCCTGTGAGTGTGTGTGTTTGTGTTTGTGTGTGTGTTTATGTGTGTGTGTGTGTGTGTGTGTGTGTACACCCGTCAGCGCGGTTCCTCATCACATTAATGAATAGAGTTTATATAGCGGCAGCCGTGAATAAGACGCAGATATAATTCCTCTATACACTGACCTCAATCTGGAGACAAAGCCTTTTGAAACGCCCACGGCCTAATCCACACATAATCAGCTGTTTACCGCTGCAAAAACACTGTTTACCCTGGTACCGCTGCTCATTTACTCTGTCAGTCACGGCTGTTATGATAATCTGTGTTTTCTGATGCTGTTCTGAAGGTCAGGGAGTTAAACAGGTGGAAGAATAGTAGTAGTGAATGTGTGTTTTTCCACATCAGTTAAACCCTCTACAGCGAGTCCTCGGGACATTTGCCTCCGGTTCATTCTGAGTGGAGATATTTGATTTATTACATAATGATATTTGCACACACCACTTAACCTCATCTCAGCGTCTCCTCAGACCTTAAATCATCTCATCTAGATGGTAAAAAGGTGAGATGTAATGAGCGGTGTGATATTTAACATGAGCTCATGCCGTGTGCTGTGGATGCAGATACATTTAATGAGCTGCTTCTGATGTTTTAATGCTCATGGATTAGTTTCAGGTAAACGCTCTGAATATCAGCAGTGGCTCAGACATTTACCTGATGAACAGATTTAATTGTTTCCTCTTTAAACAATCGTTCAGTGTTGTGGCTTTTGAAACACATCTTCACAGATAAAGGCAGCAGTGTGTGTGTGTGTGTGTGTGTGTTAGTCTGTGTGTGCGTGCGTGCGTGTGTGTGTGTGTGTGTGTGTGTTAGTCTGTGTGTGCGTGTGTGTGCGTGTGTGTTAGTCGCTCTGTCTTTCTGTCTGTCTGTCTGTCTGTGTGTGTGTGTATGTGTGTGTGTGTGTGTGTCTCTCCTTCTCTGTCTGTCTGTCTGTCTCTCTCTCTGTCTATCTGTCTGTCTGTCTGTCTGTGTGTGTGTGTGTGTGTGTGTGTGTGTGTTACTCTGTGTACGTGTGTGTGTGTGTGTGAATATTCACGCGTCTCAGTCTCACGCAGGAATCGTCTTATTTACATGCACACGACTGCAGGATTGTGCCGGTGAAGCTCTAACACGTCTAATTGTCAGGAGTGACGTCTCATGAAATTCAAATGTGTAATGCCTGCATGAGATTTGTTCCGCTGGCGATTCGCTCTGAGCAACCTGTGAGGAAAAGAGCCATTAAAAACAGAGCTCTTCTGAAATTGAATGGATTTTAATAGTATTTGGACACTTACAAATGATTGTTAGATACAGAATATCACAGCAAGTGTCATTTATTGTAAAGAAGAAGCATAAACACACTTAAACATTTGATAAAAGGTCAGATCTGGTGATGAAAATGAAGAATTGTGTCACTTCATCACTTCATGTGATTCATCAGATCAAGTGTCTGTATTTTCAGGATCTTTGCTCTCGGTGTTTTGCTGATTTTAGTGCATGTCAGTTCTGCTCAACTTCACACAGGTGTAGAGAATCACATTAACTAGCAACATGATCCACTAACTAACCACAAACACACACCGTACTGACCGTCTTCAGCTTCAACATCTATTGATTTAGCAGTTCAAACACATCATGTTTCACTTCTGTTTGATATTTTTCTTTGATATTTTGCTGTGATATTTTCTCTAATACTCCAGGATGTACGTGAGCAGTTTTACAAAATAGAATAACGACGATTTCTCAAGGGTATGGTACAGTAGACACATGAAAGAGACGCTTTAAAACATCAAACAGACTGTGAGGAAGAGCGTCTCCTGAGAGTGAAGTTAAAAAGAGAGAAGCACCCCTCAGATCTTCCCAGCCAGACGCGTGACGGCGTTTTGTCATCTCAGAGAGAGACTCCTTCAGAAGATCCAGAGCGCTTCGTATACAGCCCACAGAAGAGGAATATGTAGCCACGAATGTTCAAAACGATAGGAGACTCGGAGTCCATTAAACGCTGTAAAATCTCGACCCACACTATCCATGCGGTCCGTGTGTGTGTTAATGTGTCCGTACTCCCCTGTGGCTGTAACACACTTCTGCCTCGTCTAATGGATTAGCTTTTATGAGTTTGCAACAATTGTAAAACATTGGATTTATTTGCCTCAGTGGAAATATAGCAGCACCTGTGTGTATTTTAAATGGCTGTTCTGCTGAGAATTTTGTGGCTTGTGGTGTTTGGATGGGAATGTAACCTAATTCATCAGCCGTTGAATAGATTAAGACATCTGATGTGCTAACATTATTTGGCATTTCTCAATACAATAGTGCAGTGGGCAGCGCTCTCACAGGACACATCGCAGCTTCATCCATGAGTTTAAATGAATGCACATTATTTGTCTCCTTTAGATAATAAGACAGTAGTTTTATCTCTCTCTGTATTGCAGATTAATCCTGATTTTAAGCATGCATCGACATGCACATTGCTGCTTAAGGGAAGATTCACACAGAACATGTTTTTACTTGTGAAATGGGTGAAAAATGCAAGGTCTCAAGACACTTTTTAAAAAGTTTAACTCATTTTAACTTACGTTTTCAGAACGCCGTTTCATGCACAATATGCTGCAGAAGATGCCAGACGTGAATGCAATAGTCAAACATATCCATCTAGTGCGTGTTTGCATAGAACAAACTATGGAAATGTAGTGCAATGGACTGGAAAAACGCATTCTGTGTGAACGGCCCTCGAAGTTCAGTCTTGCATTCGAGATGCACAGGTGAACTCTTTTAATAACGTGTTGCAAAACTCTTGTTTGCAGGGGTGATCCGTGAGACGTACCACCGAGACCGCGATCAGATGGTTCCCGTCACGCTCCTGGCCATCGCCGTCATCCTCGCCTTCGTCATGGGCGGCATCTTCTCCGGCATCGTGGTCTACTGCGTGTGTGACCACCACCGCCGGCGGGACTTCGAGCTGCCCGGCCGCAAAGATAAGGACTCGGTCCAGTCCCGACGGGGCTCCATGAACAGCGTCACCAAGCTGACGGGGCTCTTCGAGACGCAAGCCAAGGACGGACGGACAGAAGCCATTCTGACCCCGCTCATGCACAACGGCCGCTTGGCCAACGGCAAGATGCTCATCAAAGCTGACCAGCACTTGGATCTGACCGCTCTGCCCACGCCCGAATCCACGCCTATGCAGCCGCGGCGCAAACCCAGCCGAGGCAGCCGCGAGTGGGAGCGCAACCAGAACCTGATCAACGCCTGCACCAAAGACTTGCCCTCCATGGGCTCTGTGGTCATCCCGACGGATTTGCCTCTGCGGGCGTCTCCGGGCCACATCCCAAGCGTGGTGGTGCTGCCTTTGCCCCAACACCAGCATGAGTATGTAGAGCAACCGCACCGAGGAGAGCTCGCCATTGACCAGGCCGCCACGCTGGAGTACAAGTCCCTCAAGAGCCCAAGCTTGGCGGATGGCGAGAGAGCGCCTCCAAGAGTCCCCCAGCGAGAGGCGTCTCTGAGCGCCGTGATCCCGCCGGCCGTCCCGCAGATGGGCAAGAGGCTGGATGTGCATTCGTCCGTATACAGCCGCGGCTATCCCATGAGCTCGGGCTTCAAGAAACAGCACAACACCAACTCGTCCAACTCATCCCACATGTCCAGGAACCACAGTTTCCGTGTGGAGACGCCTCCTCCGCCCGCTCCGCAGCGGGTGGACTCCATGCACGTCACCTCTCCGCCGCCAATCCTCGGTCTGTCGCGCCATCCCAGCCTGAGCTCATACGGCTCTCTCCCCAGGCATCTCAAGCCTGACGTCCCTCCTAAACCGAATCTGGTGTCCCTTTCCACAAAAGCCAAGTCCGGGGACTACTGCACATAATCGATCGCTGCGGAATCAAAGACGGGGAACGTGAAAGTGCGTCTGCTTTGTGCAGCTGTGTACAGGAAATGCAACTCACTTTTTTGTTTTGTTTTGTATATTTTGTAATACATGTCGAGCTCAGGCTGATGATGGCGAACATCTGGGGCAACTCTTGGAGATTTCGTCCGGTGGCAGCATAGTTGCCGATGGTCATTTTCTGCCAAAAGCACTTCGGAGACGGGCGCAGAAGCTACGAGAGACGCCCCGGTTATCAAGCACTTGGTCACACAGCGAGTTCAGACGGGAACAGCTGCTGGAGTTTACTTTGGGAAAACTGTGAAAAGCCGCCGCCTGTCTCGGTGTTACTGTTACTGGACAAAGCAATCGAGTTCTGCCTTCGTGCAAGAGTTCAACACGTCTACTGAAACTGTTGACTAAATAACACGTGACTGTTAATACTAATAGCAGGTTGTATTTATTTTTTAATAAAGTGCTTTTGCAGAAAGAGCGTCTCTTTTAGGCTCAAATGAGATGGGAGCGATCTTTTTAATTTGAATTAATCAAGTGTGAAATTATTTAAAGTCATTCAACTGGAGCCAGCAGCCCTTCTTTCCACTAACTCTTTGGACGTTGCTAAACAAAGTCAGAGACGAGGGAAGCCTCCGTATGGAAGGAACAATTCTCGAGCCGTGCCAGAGGGGCTTGTGGGTAGAGCTTACAGGCCACAGACAGGAACTCCTGAATCTCACCTCTTCATCATCACCTTCTGAAATCCGCCGGTCCATCCGAGTGCCATTCAAGATGCTTTCAATCGTACGGTTTTCTCGTCCCGTCCACACACGACCCTTTCGTCGAATCATTTCAGCCTGTTTTTCTCCTTCCACCTGTAAATTTGTGCCTTACACCCCTGAGTAGTGAAGCGTTTGTTAGCTGTTAACTGTCGTAGTTCTTATGATGACGTTTGTTTCCCTCGTTTGATTAAAAAAGGAAACAAAAAAAACACGTAAGTGAAGAATGTAGGTGTTGTTGTTGTCGACTCTGGTCCCTTTGCTAACCATAAATGTGACCCTGGACCACAAAACCAGTCATAAGGGTCCATTTTTCCAAATTGAAAGCTGAATAAATAATCTTTCCATTGATGTATGGTTTGTTAGGATAGGACAATATTTGGCTGAGATACAACTATTTGAAAATCTGGAATCTGAGGGTGCAAAAAAATCTAAATATTGAGAAAATCATCTTTAAAGTTGTCCAAATGAAGTTCTTAGCAATGCATATTACTAATCAAAAATTAAGTTTTGATATATTTACGGTAGGAAATTTACTAAATATCTTCATGGAACATGATCTTTACTTAATATCCTAATGATTTTTAGCATAAAAGAAAAATCTATAATTTTGACCCATACAATGTATTGTTGGCTATTGCTACAAATATACCCCAGCGACTTAACACTGCTTTTGTGCTGCAGGGACACATATGGCTTTGTGCTTGATTTCTGATTGTGCCAATGAATCGTCGGAGTCGGCCCTCGTCGTGCTGGAAGAATGTTTGATTTTTTTTAGTTTGTCCTTTTTTACTTTTCACAAAGTCAAGATGATGTTTTACACTGTTTGTAGATGACTTGTTGTGTATCTGTGGATCGGGCTGCTTCGAGGCAATAAGAGAAAAACACAGGAACGAACCAGATTTGACGTTTCTCCCAAACACACACACAAGCTTTCTAATGTACACGATCAAACAGTTTTTAGGCAGTGAATACAGGCTGGCTCCTGTGTAGATATGCACTCCAATAATATTAGGAAACAGATTCATGTTTTCAATGTTTGTGACAGATTCCAATTAATATAATTTTCTAGCTCTATGGTTGTGATGTAATATGAGGGATTGTTATTGAACTATTTTGACACACGTTTTATTGAACTTGACGTCCAGGAATCTAGTTTTGGCTTTGTAGATGTTGAATTCACCCAGCTCTCTGAGTTTATCCGCAGCGAACGGAGCTCGAGGTTCTTGTGCTGGTGCCTTTCTAGACGCCTCTAGACTTTGGAAGTGGAGTTTGTACTCTTGTATGATATGGTTTTGTCACCGGCCCTCTCCCACATCTGATTCACAGCTAAATGTATGTTGTAAAGAAATCCTCTTTAATAAATGGAAAAAAGTAATAAAAACATTTCAGATTCTTGTCGCAGAGCTTGTGTTTTTTGTGAAACGTGAGACGGACGTCTTCACGCTACGATGAGCGCTTTAGGGGGTTTGGCACCTCCGCAGCAAAGACTCGATTGTTGAGGATCTGTAACCGTGAATAAACACGCCGATAAGAATCGCTCTGGAGCCCCGAGTGGCCGTTCCAGACGCCCGTCTTCAGACACGATGACAGATTAAATGTTTCTGGGGCATTGAAGGTCTCGGGTGTCCTGTTCCTTTGTCTCAACATGCTCTGTTTGCTCAAGGCTCTTGTCTTCACTGTTAGTCCATACGATATACACAACAGTAACTCGGTTACTAACTACCCGCTTTGTGTTCTGCAAACAGAGACTGAAACAGCCGAGATCCACACAATGGCTTTGACCTCCAGAACCTCGGCTCTGTCAAATTCAATTGTTTACACGTGCGATGCAGATCTGATTCACCGTCTGTAATCCTCTGATATCTGCTAATGACTGTCACCATGTGCCATTTCTGCCGGTCAGACTCATTTCTGTCATGTAGGTGAAAAAACCAGCCGTTTAATTGACGTCAGCTGCGAGAGGATGATCTAGCTGATAACTAAAACTGGAGTCTAGAGTGAAACCTCGCAGAAGATCCTGAATAAATCTCATTTACTTCCTTTTGAACCCGTCACAGTGAAGATGAGTCAGTGCCTCGTAATAAATCACATTCATAACCCGTGACATTTCACTCTCAAGATGTTTCAGCGCAATAAAAGTCAGGTTTTAGATAGGCTACATGTTCCAAATGGAAGCTACAGGCAAAACATTGTGTTTTCATGCACTGCTCAGTTTTTGGAGTTTCACTTCCATATCAAGTCTCTTCTTTCAGACGAGCGGAAAGAAAACATCCAAAACACACATTTAATTGTTTATTTTATTGCACTTTATCTATTTGTGTCTGTAGAATTCAGTCTTTAAAGAGTTTTTTTCTCTTACAAACAGTTTTATTCCTCTCTATATTCTGAAGGTTTGTCCATATTTCATTCACTCTGATTTATATAACATTTTACTCCAAAAAACATGGTGAAAATTTGCTTTTTTTCTGTGTGTTGACAGTATTTTCTGATTTATGGAGCGATAAAAAGAGAAATCCAGAATCCCCGCTGGAAAAACTGGCACCAAAATGAAAGAGTTTTGAACCTGGCTTTATCCAATGTTCAGATATTTATGTGCTTGGTTATGTAATGAGCGCTTTAGGGGGTTTGGCCCCTCCGCAGCAAAGACTCGATTGTTGAGGATCTGTAACCGTGAATAAACACGCCGATAAGAATCGCTCTGGAGCCCCGAGTGGCCGTTCCAGACGCCCGTCTTCAGACACGATGACAGATTAAATGTTTCTGGGGCATTGAAGGTCTCGGGTGTCCTGTTCCTTTGTCTCAACATGCTCTGTTTGCTCAAGGCTCTTGTCTTCACTGTTAGTCCATACGATATACACAACAGTAACTCGGTTACTAACTACCCGCTTTGTGTTCTGCAAACAGAGACTGAAACAGCCGAGATCCACACAATGGCTTTGACCTCCAGAACCTCGGCTCTGTCAAATTCAATTGTTTACACGTGCGATGCAGATCTGATTCACCGTCTGTAATCCTCTGATATCTGCTAATGACCGTCACCATGTGCCATTTCTGCCGGTCAGACTCATTTCTGTCATGTAGGTGAAAAAACCAGCCGTTTAATTGACGTCAGCTGCGAGAGGATGATCTAGCTGATAACTAAAACTGGAGTCTAGAGTGAAACCTCGCAGAAGATCCTGAATAAATCTCATTTACTTCCTTTTGAACCCGTCACAGTGAAGATGAGTCAGTGCCTCGTAATAAATCACATTCATAACCCGTGACATTTCACTCTCAAGATGTTTCAGCGCAATAAAAGTCAGGTTTTAGATAGGCTACATGTTCCAAATGGAAGCTACAGGCAAAACATTGTGTTTTCATGCACTGCTCAGTTTTTGGAGTTTCACTTCCATATCAAGTCTCTTCTTTCAGACGAGCGGAAAGAAAACATCCAAAACACACATTTAATTGTTTATTTTATTGCACTTTATCTATTTGTGTCTGTAGAATTCAGTCTTTAAAGAGTTTTTTTCTCTTACAAACAGTTTTATTCCTCTCTATATTCTGAAGGTTTGTCCATATTTCATTCACTCTGATTTATATAACATTTTACTCCAAAAAACATGGTGAAAATTTGCTTTTTTTCTGTGTGTTGACAGTATTTTCTGATTTATGGAGCGATAAAAAGAGAAATCCAGAATCCCCGCTGGAAAAACTGGCACCAAAATGAAAGAGTTTTGAACCTGGCTTTATCCAATGTTCAGATATTTATGTGCTTGGTTATGTATGCAAATTATTATTGCAGAATTTTCATTTATGCATTTGGCAGATGCTTTTATCCAAAGCAACTCACATTGCATTCAAGTTATACATTTCATCAGTAAATGCATTCCCTGGGAATCAAACCCATGACCTTGCCACTGCTTGCACTATAATCTAGGGATTAAAATATCGATATCTCGATATCAATCGATTCTCATTTATACGAACGATATCGATTCTTAAATCCCAAGAATCGATTATTCTAGCTTGTTTTCAAGTAAATGGACGGAACTTTGAAGGGCACTTCTCATCCAATATATCGCAATAAGCATTGTGCTTTGGTACTTTTAATATGAAACAAAGTCCCAGATTCCAAATTCTGTCCGTTGTATGGCAGA
>NW_015551030.1:201054-204700 GCF_001515605.1 Sinocyclocheilus anshuiensis | reverse complement strand
CAAAGACGTCAATATAACGGCTTGTAAACAACGTCACGTAAAGTCACATTTTCCTCAGAAAAACATATTTGGTGACCATAAACTCATTAGTCAGATAGAAAAATTTACTGTAGAGAGGGGCTTTTTGCTAAATATATGCACCATATAACATATTCATTATACATTTTACTGTTCTTCAATGTTTAATTTATGTTTGAATAAATCCATCATTTTATGACAGCCACCATTATGTTTATATTTAAAAAAAAAAAAAAATTTGAAGTAGAAATATTATGTAATTTTAACCTTATTATTTTAAAAACTTCATAAAGTGAAATTTTATCAAATCAGTCAATTTTAACCTTCAATATTATAGTAATGTAGTACCAGCTGACTCTCATGTATATTTTACAGCATTAGTTGAGAGATTTTTTTTCCTTGAGAAAATTTGGCATGTACTGTACCTGATACGTATCCAAAATAATCGATATTGAATCTAATCGAATCGAATTGCAAGCTTGTGAATAAGAATCGAATCGTGAAATTTGTGTCAAAACCCAGCCCTACTAGGGATATTTAATTAGATAATGCCTTATTTGCATATTTCAACATAACTTTTCAGAAAACTTGAAATGCAAAAAAAAAATCATTCAATAATGATGATCAATATCAGGATGTTTAATGGGCTGTAAGTGAAAGTATTTAGACGTGTTTACATCTGAAACGCGCTGTTTTCCAGACTAGCGTTTCGTCATGTGATGTTCAGGCCTCCGGCGTGGAGTAAATCCCTGGACCGCGGCGATGGAGGGATGTAAGCCGAGGCTGGCACCGGGATCAAAACGAGATGCCCTACTTTGCCTCAGCTTGTAAAACTCTTGGGCATAAAGAGCGTGAAGCTGCTTGAGAAGCGTGAGTTTGCTGAAGTGATACGAGCAGCTCAAATCCCTCCAACCACAACAAAGCGAGGCTCTGTGTGAACGTGTTCCTGAGCTCAGAGTCACTTCAGACGCAGTCGTGCTTCAGAAAGCAGATCATCTGTGACAGGCAGCAGAGTGTGTTCATCAGGACCTGACAGACTGCTGCTGGGGAGTTTTCTGCTGAAGGTCGTGACCTCGTCTGCAGAGGATCCTGAAGGAAGCTCGCTTTGAGTCCGCGTGTTTTATCCCAGAATGCCCGGCTGTTCGCTGCTTTATCTCTGCTGCCAGAAACCAGCCATTCTCAAATGATTTATCAGTCTGTCCCAGCTAACGGAACGTCCTCAAACATTTTTAAAAGTTATATACATGTTAAATAACATTCTTAAAGTAATGTCTAAGGAATGCACTTATAACTAAAATATGACATTCTCACTGATGAGAGATCAACATTCTTAGATCAACATTTCTCTGAACATCTTTATGATGTTGTTTGTACTTTCTAAGATTCTAAGAAACATTTTTGTAATCAACGTTCTAATCACAACAAGAAAACAGAACATTTTAATGTTCGTCGAATATTAAAAAAATAAATGTTCAAATGATGTTATATTTTGGGTGAAAATAAAGTTAGCAGAACAATTAAGAAATGCTTTTGTAACCTTTAAGTAATGTAAGTAAACTGGGCATTTTAATGTTCTCAGAATATTACAAATAAACATTCAAATAACGTTATATTTTGGGTGAAAAAGACAATTCTAATCACGACACAAAAAATCTGGACATTTTAAAATAATGTTCCCACAATGTTTTTATAACCTAAATTTGTTAAACCCCTTTATTTATTCATTTTTATTTTATTTATTGATTTATTTATTTTGAAGTTTTAAGATTTAAGAATTTTTATAATTTATCCACACATTCACGGTTCTCTTATTTCAGTTAATGTTCAAATCACATGCAGCTAAACAAATAAAATATTTCATCGTTTTAGCAAGTGTTTTATTTTTATTGTTTCAATTTTAGTATTATTTAAAGTGTAGATCTTTTGTATATCATTCACTAGTAGCTCATCAAACTCAGGTTCTCAGGTGTGAGGCTGATGTTCCTGATGAACGCGAGGCTCCGATCGATCAGACTCAGAGCTTCTCCGTGACTCTGTGATCGTGTGTTTGTCTCACGTGCGCTCGAGGACGGCCTCGCTCCTGTTAAGTGCTCATTTCAGCTCAGAGCTGAAGGTCAGATGGATTTTCTGTCTCCCGGGAAATGATTTCCAGAATCATGTTAACAGCAGCACCTCAGAATGAGTGATACTGTCATTGAACACGAGAGGACGCGGCGTAACGACTCCATGGTTGATTACTGAGCTTAATTAACACATTTACAGGATCACTTATATTACTGTTCCTCTTTTAAAATATTAATGCTTCATCTGAAATGCATGAACATACCAGAGTGGAATATGAGTTTACGTGAATATATGTTCATGTAGCGCTCAGCATTTGATTTCAGTGAAAGTCTCAACCCATTGACATAGAGGTCAGAGGTCAGACGCTCATTCATGACTGAGGATCCCTGGAGAGGTCAGCGGGAGGAAGTGATGTCACAGCTGATGTGTGTGTGTGTGTGTGTGTGTGTGTGTGTGTGTTCTCATGTATGTAGGTTAGTGAAGCTGAAACGAGAGCAGCAGCTGCTTCATCCATAATGAACAAGCTCCTCCCCCTCCATCTCAGGTGTCCTGCAGCTGTGACATGATTTGCATGCGACCCTGCCCACTTTCATAATCATGCTGACAACACAAGGAAGGTGAAAACACACACACACACAAACACACACAAACACACACATACACACACAGATGTTCCCTCACCTTGAGAAGAGAAGCTGATTTACTGCAGTGATCATCATCATGCAGTGAAAACATCTTTTACCAGAACTGAGACACAGACACCATCTGATCTGTGATTCCTGCATCCAAACACAATGAACAGTCTAGTCAAGTCACCTTTATTTCTACAGTGCTTTATACAGATTGCGTCAAAGCAGCTTCACAGAGATAAACAGGAAAATAACAGAATCAATGGAAACTTCATCAGATATGAGACAAATTCAGATTCAAATTCAGCCAGAGTGTTCAATTTTCAAAAAGCGTCAATGAAGATACAATCGGTTGTTGTAAGTGAAAACTAGTAATCAACGAGTCTGGCATGAGTTTAACATTTTCTAAATTTAATTAGCAGGCATTTAAGCAACAATATTGCAAATAGGCTTTAATTTCAATTAGTAATGTCTCTGATTTGAGGCAGAATTACTATATTGTGATGTTGTTCCTTAATTTAGTTATAAATTACTTATATCATGATAAATATTTGGGTAATAAATGACTTATATTGTGGTAAAGATTCGATTGGTCATATCACCACGCTTTAAGCGGTTTAAACAGAGCTGCTAGAGAACGCAGCCAGAGGCGACTGAGGAACGGAGCGAAAACTCCATTTTGGTGGAAACAGGAGAAATAAAAACATCTGTATGTAAATGAGCTCTGACTGATGAACGTGAGTGTTAACTGCAGCCACAGTGTTAGCTTTGATGAAAACTGAGGGACCAGATGAAGTTCTGTTCAGTGATGGATATGATGTGTGTTTGTGTGTGCATGTGTGTGTGTGCATGCATGAGTGTGTGTGTGTGTGTGTGTAAGAGAGTGTGTGTGTGTGTGTGTGTGAGAGTGTGTGTGAGTGTGTGTGTGTGTGTGT
>NW_015551030.1:185712-199812 GCF_001515605.1 Sinocyclocheilus anshuiensis | reverse complement strand
TGTGTGTGTGTGTGTGTGTGTGTGTGTGTGTGTTTGAGTGTGTGTGTGTGTGAGAGAGAGAGAGTGTGTGTTTGAGTGTGTGTTTGAGTGTGTGTGTGAGTGTGTGTGTGTGTGAGTGTGTACCTGGTATTTATCACGTTATGGGGACCAAATGTCCCCACAAGGATAGTAATACTAGTAAATTTTGACCTTGTGGGGACATTTTTGAGGTCCCCATGAGGAAACAAGCTTATAAATCATACAGAATGAGTTTTTTTGAGAAAGTAAAAATGCACAAAGTTTCCTGTGAGGGGTAGGTTTAGGGGTAGGGTTGGTGTAGGGCAATAGAATATACAGTTTATACAGTATAAAAACCATTACGCCTATGGAATGTCCCCATAAAACATGGAAACACAACATGTGTGAGTGAGTGAGTGAGTGTGTGTGTGTGTGTGAGAGAGAGTGTGTGTGTGTGTGTATGTGTGTGTCTGTGTGTGAGTGTGTGTCGGAGCGGCTGAAGGGTCATTGTGAAGCTCCTCAGTGATCTCAGTGTTCGTCTCTCTCTCTCTCTCCAGTATCTTGGAGCCGAACGGCTCGTCCTCCATTCTTCACAAACACTGGCTCTTTCTCTCCAGCTCTCGACTCAGTTCTTTCTCTTTTCTCTCTTCGTTTATGCTGCTCTTGCCCTCGAGACGCGTTCACATGAATCAGGCGCATGCTCGGCCGTTATTGTTTTAGTAAGTTTGTGACCTCAGAGTGCCAGCAGACAGGATTGTACCATCGGATCACAGACTGACATGAAGATTTCCATCGAGCTGATCTGTCAGCACTCATAACGTGCATCATCAGGGCATTAAAACACAAACCACTGTCTGTCCGAATAAAGCTGGCTGGGATGAAAGAGGATTTCTCCGGTGCAATCAGTAGAAGATCCTCCTTCATATTCCAGCACAGCCAAGAACTCTAAAATTAGGGCAGAATTCATGAATTCTTTAAACTGAGCGAAGTGTTTCTCTCTCTCTCTCTCTCTCTCTGTGTCACACACACACACACACACCCTACAGCAGCTATAATTACACACCCGCTAATCCTGTTTCCCAAATCCAGGTGCCCACAGATCCATGCGGAAAATCCCACAGCTGCACATTTTCTCCATCCGTCTCGCGGATCCAGTTTCACACAAAGATCTGCGTTTGTCTTCAGACTCAGAAACGCTTCGACGTTCACACACACTGACAGAAACTCGCTCACATCTCGATTCGGTCTTCATTTGCTAAAAAATCTCTCTCTCAAACGCTCACAGTGACCTCAAGCTCCAAAACCAACTGAAGTTCCCCACAGAAACTAACAGCATATGGTCTGGATCGACATGAGGGCGAATAAATAATGAGAGAATGCTGGTTTTTGGGTGATTTGTGCTTTAATCCGTTTAGAGCTCATCTGTTGATGTGAGTCGGTCCGCTTCAGGATTTGAGGAACCGTGTTTTCTCCGGAGGTTCATTACGATTCATCCAAACATGATGTGTTTATTAGGAGACACTTCACTGATAGAATGACCCAGATCAGTTTTTAATTAGTCCTTTTTATCTTGTTTTCCAGTTA
Organism: Sinocyclocheilus anshuiensis; assembly: GCF_001515605.1. Classification (NCBI taxonomy): domain Eukaryota; kingdom Metazoa; phylum Chordata; class Actinopteri; order Cypriniformes; family Cyprinidae; genus Sinocyclocheilus; species Sinocyclocheilus anshuiensis. The sequence goes on along the minus strand of NW_015551030.1, from coordinate 198,231 downwards.
GAATATCAAAAAGCCTCAGATAAATGTTCTAGAGGAGCAGCACGGCTTGAGATATCAAAGCTTGTTTTCAGAGAATGTGATTTAATTCACTGGAAAAGAGCAATTATTGAGAAAAGTTTAAAAACCAGGGCAGATTTATGAGTTTTCTCAACTCTTGATTCTAAATAATTGTCCTCAGTCACTTGATAACACACTAAAAGCATAATTCAGCCGATGCATTCCTGCAGATTTCTTCTTCAATAAGTAACACAATTATTTAGCCATATATGTAGTTTATCCTACACTTCAGGCGTGAACGATGTGATCTTTATGTTTCTGGTCTTCTTAAAGCAGAGATCCGTCGTTTGGTTGTACTCAGAGCTCACAGTGTTCCAAAGAATAGTGCAATATACATAAGAATTAAACACTTTTAAAAAATTATTAATTTAGTTTTGGCCTCTATAGACTTTACCTTTCATATTTGTATTTAGTCTAAATCTAGGCTATTGCAAGAGATTGGAAATGTATTTTCTTGCCCTGAAATATATTTTGAAATATTTAAATATATTTTGTTTTAACCATCATATGCCAAAATATATTTCATTGAGATTCGCTGTTTACAGCATATATTTAAAATGTATGTTGGTCAGAAATAATTTCTTCGTTTTTACTGTATGGGACAAAATCATCATTATCTACGTTTACGTTTATTCATTTAGCAGACAGTTTTATTCAGAGTTTATTATTTTAAGACAAAGAACAGTGAACGAGAAGGTTCTGGAAACTGATTTTGTGCTCTTTCTAAACATCTAAATGATTATTTAACGCTCAGGTGTGTGTCCTAGCACCAGTACGACTTTCTCTAAATGTGTATCGTCAAAAGCACTGTACAAATAAACATGACTGGACTGCAACTTTAACTAGTGGCCAGATTTTAGAAAGACTTTAAATATCGATTTACTGATCCACATCAACATCCATACGGCCTACAATCGTGAAAATAAAGCTTCTTCATTGGCATTGATGGTTTCATGAAGAACAACATCCATAGAACGTTTCCATCGCACAAAAGATTATTAAAATATAATTTACACTAAGAAAAACTGATCTCAAAAGTGGCTCTCTTTGACTTTTTACGAGTGTAGAGGACATCCAGTCATTAGACTTTGACGAAAAATTGTGAGGACAAAAACAATTTTCTTTTGTACGATAAGACCAGGAACATGAGGTGTTAATGCACTCGATTAATAGTCGATTATGAGTTCATGTTGCGCTTAGCGTAAGAATGTGTTTGTTTGAGAGCTTCATCTCACATCTGGAGCGTCTGCAGTCACTAGATGAAGCTCCGTGTCGAGTCCAGACGGCCTGTGATCGGCTCGCTCCTCCAGAACTCTGTGTTCTGTGTTCTGCTGTCTCTGCTGGAGTCTCGCAGCACCGAGCGTCTCGCCATCTGTTCAGCGATCTGCGCGTCACACAGTGAGTGCACTTCAAGAGAAGATGAAGCACACGGACACAGAAGCACCTGCAGACTGACGAGTCTTCACGAGGAACTCGCTCATCGTCCTGTTAGCCGCTTTAGATCATGAGCCAGATCTTCTCCAGCATCAGCCGCTCGATTAACACTTCCAGCACTAGATTCTGTCAGAGAGACGTCTGAGAGACCGAAAACAGCGTTCTGCAGGCCATCATTCACTTAAATCAGAGCAGAAACTCTTAAATTAATAAAGTTGTGACATTAAATGCTGGCATGAACTGCAAAAAATGAATCTCTTCCTCAGTATTTCTGTCTTGTTCTCCAGCTCAAATATTAAACATCCTTAAATCAAGACACATTTACTAGAGACGCTGAGATCTCAGATGTTTTCTGAGAAATTGAAGTTTATGATTAAAACAAGAATAAATATCTGTCGATGAGGAATGAAAACTTGTTTTTCATTTGAATTACGTTTATGTTTCTGAGCTCATTGGCAGATATTTGTTCTTGTTTTAATCATACTCATTTTGATCAATTTGCTTATAAAAGAAGGCTTATGATTTTAAGTTATTTTATATCTTAGGTAAATGACATTGTTTTGGTGTTTGTATTGCAAACAAAACAAGTCATTGCCGTATTTTAGTATTTGAGAGTGAACTTTTTTTTTTCCGTAAAATGAATTATAAAGTAATAAGTTGTTGTATTTTCTTTGAACTTTGAAGTGTTTGAAAATACAAGACATTTACATTTAGAGACCATATTGACATATTGATTTATATTCAATTTATTCCTTAAATTTTCTTTACTTGGTCTTAAAAAGTCTTGAATTTAACTTCAGAAACCCTGAGAGAAAAGTCATAAATACAGACGCTGGACCTTCAGAGCAAAAGCATCTTTAATGAAACATCATCAGATGTGTGACGGATCTTGATGGCGTTCATGAACACATCAGCATCAGCACTTCAGCCTCGCATTACAAATCCAGAAACAACCACAGACAGAGATGAGTGTTCAACGACTGAACCACCAAACAGCTGCTGACGCCACCAGAGGAATCATGGGACGGCAGACGGAGGCCGCATCAGCTGAGCGAGTCCAGCTGAGTCTGAATCCTCTCCATCTGTAAGACACACAGAGCCGTGAGCGTCTGAACGCGCTGAAGATCAGGAAACACGTGGGATTCAGTCTGACCTGATTGTAGAAGTCCAGCAGATCCTGATGGCTGAACTCCACAAACACGTCCTGCAGACGCTGAAACAGAGGAAGAAACGGCGATAAAAGCATCCCATCAATTATTAGCGCACATCTGTCCTGTAGAAATCACTCTCCTCAGACACTGTAAGTGCACATGTGACCCGTTTGTGAAAGTTTCATGATCATATCAATAAAATATCAGTAACACACTCTGAAATAAAACACTTAAAACAGCAGAGCAGCGTTCGCTCTCAGACGAATCCGCACGGAAAAAATAAAGAAACTGACACGATGAGAGATCTTCTGCAGAAATAAACGCTCGAGTCTCTGTATGATATGATTCAGAAATATTATCAATCTGACACTATGAGAACCAAACTAGAACCGAATTGGTCTGAATAATGACTCTATTGTCTTCTGTGGAGCTGCTTTACAGCTGAAATTGAATTTCGAATTAAGAATCAACATTTATAATTGAATAACGGCAACACTGACAAAGTTAATGAATTGGATTGAGATGAATTATGACACTTTTGTCTTCTGTGGAGCTGCTTTATAGTTACAAATTGAATTTCGAATTAAGAATCAAAGAACTGAATTTGTTTTATAATTGATTAATTTTGCTACATTGACTGTTAATGAACTGAATTAAATCCAAATTGAGATGAATTATGGCATGATTGATTTCTGTGAAGTTGCTTTATAGTTAAGATTTGAATTAAGAATCAAAGAACTGAATTAGTTTGATAGTTGAACTCTGCAACAATGACTCTTTTATTGAACTGAACTGATCTGAATAATCACTCTGTCTTCTGTAGAGCTGATTTATAGTTAAGAATTGAATTTCGAAATTAAGAATCGAAGAATCAAATTTGTTTAATAATTGATGAATTCTGCAACATTGACTGTTAATTAACTGAATTTAATCCAAACTGAGCTGAATTATCTTGTGTAGAGCAGCTTTATAGTTAAAAATTGAATTTCAAATTAAGAATCAAAGAATCTAATTTGTTTCATAATTTATTAATTTTGCTACATTGACTGTTAATGAACTGAATTAAATCCAAATTGAGATGAATTATGGTATGATTGATTTCTGTAGAGTTGCTTTATAGTTAAGAGTTGAATTAAGAATCAAAGAACTGAATTAGTTTGATAGTTGAACTCTGCAACAATGACTCTTTTATTGAACTGAACTGATCTGAATAATCACTCTGTCTTCTGTAGAGCTGATTTATAGTTAAGAATTGAATTAGTTTCATAATTGATTAATTTTACTGCTTTGAAATAATCTGTACTGTATAAAGTGCTATAGAAATAAATGTGGCTTGACTCAAAACATGATAAACGTCCTAATGAAGACACGGAGCAGAAGAGCGCAGGAAGACGCCGCCGCACACGCGTGACACACGTCTGATTCCTGAGGAGGAGGCCGGAGTCTCTGCGGCAGGAACACGTCAGGATGCATTAACACAGAGGACATTAATTAGACACAACATTATTATCCATAATTAAGAGTAAAAGGGGAAACGTTATCTTTAGCAGAGCCGCTGGAGATGAAGGACAAACGCAGAACACGGCCATCACACGAACACACAGATATAGAAGAACATCCACAGCAGGATCCTGACATGTGTGTGTGTGTGTGTGTGTGTGTGTTCATACACATGGGATGGAGATGAATGTGTGTCATGAATCAAGGGTTAATTCCAACCTCAGGTTCAGTAAGTGTTTTGACGTATCTAGGCTAACGCTAATGGCTCCTGCATGCTTTCAGAGCTGACGGTAGAAATCACAGCTCTGGGGACGATCGCTGACTGTGACCACACTCACACACACACACACTCTCTCATACACACACACACACACACACACACACTCTCTCACACACACACACACACACACACACCACACACACACCCACACTCACACACACACACACACACACACACACACACACACACACACACAGAGAGCTAATGAAAGTGTTTTGAAATGAAACATTGATGGCTGATGCTGATTCAGAGATTGACACAGAAAAGCACTTCACACAAACACCACCTGCTTCTCCATCACCGACCTCCAGTACACAACACGGTAAAATACGGTAAAAACTCACAAACAGAGCTAAAGCTGCAGAACAATAAATCTCCCCGGATCAGATGCAAACGGCGTTCAACACAAACGTACAACAGCTGAAAAGCAGCAGCGCGTCTATAAAGCCTCAGCGCAGTATTTTTAGCTCTAAAGCTCTTTATGAAGAAATGCTCAGCATATGGCAGATTAAGATGAAATATACGAGCAAACAGCTCATCTGACACGACCTCACTTCAGTTTGTCTATTGTGTCATTCCCTGTCAAAACAACCATATTTCAGAAACTTCCCCAGCTAAAATTTCTGATTTTGTTCATGTTTTTCTGAAGAAAGACAAACATAAATGCTGATAAAAGCCAAAATATGAAATGTCATGGATGTATATTTACTGAGTAATCCACTATTTTGTAGAGAAGGGTTAGAAACGCAATTTTCACCTGAGATTCGGAGCCAAATTACAGGAGGGTAAAAATGACTTTGGAAAGCTGGCAGCTTCATGATGTTATTTCCACACAGAGATTGGTAGCTCTATTAGTAAAATCTGTTGACTTTAGCAATCTGTGTCACATTATTTGCCAATCGTGACTGTTCAAAAAGAGGAAAAAGCACTTTTTGAGTTGAATTTCCCCTAAGTTTGCTTGCCTGTATCTCAAGACGTATTAAAGATATCTTAATATCCTTTTACATTTTGGTTCTCAGCTAATTTTTATTTTGGTATCTCCGTTTTTAAGGCCCTGTATGGTTCATTTCCAGAGATACTGGGATCTCAATGGCACACATTTTCAAACTTTTTAGCCAGAGATCTGAAACAGAATGACCTGATTTCATTTCCCGAATGCAATTTGGTTGCAGCATTTAGACACAAACAACACATAACTCTTAAATATCTAATCTCATTTAGCTTCCAAGAAAAAAAGCGTTACAGCTCATGGCATTCGAGAATATCTAAACCGATGGGTTTCTAAAACTCATCACATGTGCATCAAACGCCGAAGATCAAGCGGATGCTCAATACTAGCAGTAATCTACTGTGGTGATAGCGTAGAATCACAGGTTAGCAGGTCAGATCAGTGATCACTAGTTCTCCTGCAGGAGTCACGGTTAACGGTTGCCATGGAAACGAGCGCCGTCTGTCCGTCAGTGATGATGGAAACTCACAGGAATCACACATTCACTGAATAATATGCTGGAGACCCAACTCGTCTGTGAGAGAAGCATCGTTTTCAGCTGGAAATACTACGGCAGTGTGGCTCAAACGCTGAAGAACCAACACTGACGCTGAAAGACGCTACAGACAGACACAATAAAGCTGAACAAACTCAAGCGACTGAACGAGTAGCCTACAGAACAGACTCACTGAATCACGTGATTCAAACTCCTCATCTGAGTCTGTTTCTGTAGAGCAGATAAAGTTCATCATGATGGTACCACGGCTCTCTGGGATGCTGATCGTCACATTCAGAGCTCAAATATTCCAGAATAAACTGTGCGAATGCATGAAACTGTGTGTGAAATCTGCATATGAATGTCTTCACAAACAAATCATGATTCATCAATAACGTTCATACTAAAATGTATTCTAAGTCATAGGAACCACTGAAACCGCACATATGCAAAAATCACAGTCTGTTTATAATTGATATATTATATATATTTAATATATATATATTTCATAATTTACATGTGACCCTGGACCATAAAACCAGTCTTAAGTGTCAATTTTTCGAAATTGAGAGTTATACATTATCTGAAAGCTGAATAAACTATCTTTCCATTGATGTATGGTTTGTTAGGATAGGAGGACAATATTTGGCTGAGATACAACTATTTGAAAATCTGGAATCTGAGGGTGCAAAAAAATCTAAATATTGAGAAAATCATCTTTAAAGTTGTCCAAATGAAGTTCTTAGCAATGCATATTACTAATCAAAAATTAAGTTTTGATATATTTACGGTAGGAAATTTACTAAATATCTTCATGGAACATGATCTTTACTTAATATCCTAATGATTTTTGGCATAAAAGAAAAATCTATAATTTTGACCCATACAATGTATTGTTGGCTATTGCTACAAATATACCCCAGCGACTGCTTTTGTGCTGCAGGCTCACAAATGTCAGTGCGTCACATCAGTGATATTTCAGATTAATTTTGCAAACGTCTCTTGTCAGTAGTGTGGCGATGCATAAAGCACATCTCAAACACAAGTCACTTTCAGCAAGCAGCTTTCTGTTGTTCAGAAGTGAAAATCTACATGCTCACGTGAAACTCCAGATCGCACAGTTTCTGATTGACTCATTTTCACCAGTGAAATTACGTCGAGCAGCAGTAAACGTGAGCGCACCTTAAACCTGGCATAAAGCGGCCTTTTCTTCCCCATTTGTGACGCATATACCGAAGCGAAACGGCTTCTTAAATGAGAAAAAACTGGGCGGGGCTTGATCATGTCCATCGGGAACCGACTGCATCATTGGATGGTTGTGGTTTGCTATTGGTGGATCTCATGTGAGTGACAGGTTATTGTCCCGCCCTCACGCTGGTGAACACAGTGAGATGATGCTGCAAGTTATTTTGAATAAATATTACAAGGGCACATGTATTTAAAAAAACAAGATGTGCACGAATAAATCATGTATAATAAATATGCAGTTTATTCCATAAATATTGAAAACTGTGATGTGAAGTTGACTTTAAGAAAAGCTGCATTACAGCTGGAGCTGTGAGGTTTCTCTGCGTAAAGACACAGATACGAGCATGTAGAGCTGGATCATGAGAGGACAGCAATCCGGGTCTGTGTTTGAACTGGTTTTGAGGATCTGGCTGCGCATCTTTAGACACCGTCATATGTTTTCTGAAAGCAATGAACGTTTGTAAAGGGAAAGTTGTGCGGAAAGCCCTTATATGGTGTGTTCTGTGAATTTAGAATATTCCAAACTCATTAACATTACGAAAAAAGGTTCAGAACAAATGCACGCCTTGAGAATTAGACAGAACCTTTTAATGGGAATACTCTTAAAAATAAAGGTTTCAAAAACAATTTTTGGTTCCCCAAGATCATTTTAATCATCTAAAGAACCTTTTGTTCGGTGGAAAGATTCCACGGATGTTAAAGGAACCACCAATGTCAATAAAGAAGCTTTATTTTTAAGAGTTTGTTTGTTTGCACAGGCAATGCACATGAATGAACATGACTGCAAACGTGCCAGAATCAGGCTATTTTTCATCTGTAGACCCTTGACAGCATGTTAAAAAAAGTAAACAAAAAACTGATGTTTCATGTGCATATATAACTACAAATATTAGTGAATCAGACAGACGGACATTAATGCAGAATCAAATGAAGGACCTGATGCCTCAGGCTGAGTTTTCTGGGTGTTGAGGGAAAGGCTCTCGTCTCTCTCTCATTTGTTTAGTAAAGATGCGGCGAGCCGGACAGACCGCACTTCCTGTATTAGAATAAGCCACATCCTCTGTTTTGGTTCAATAAGAGCACAGAGCATCAGGTTGATGTGACTGTCAGAGCGGCCTGGATTCACGCGGCTGTTTTGTTTGCGAGCCGTCGAGGGGAAAAAGCCTCATTGTTCTATTGAGGTTCTTGTGTCCCTAAAGCGGGATGAATGGAACGGGGCCAAAGCGGATTTTCACACGCTCGTCCCACAAACAACAAAACAGTTTACTGTCTTCATGCATGTTCCTAGTGAAGTGCCGGAACATTTCTGGCACATTTCCGGGAAACTTTCCAAACATTTCCAAGAGATCTGGATATTTTCCGTCTCTTTGCAACCCTATATTGAACGATTCTTCAGTGGCGTTATCAAAACCAGTGTTGTTTTACAATCATTTCAGATACTATTATATTTAGATTAATCTATTTTTATATTTTCAGTTTTCATCTTAATTTTAAGTTTTAGTAATTTTGTGTTTTTCTTTAAATGTGTCTGTAGTTTTTTTTGTTATTTTAGTATTTCAAAGTTATTTTTTCTTAATGTCTGAGACAATAATGAAAAAGTCTAATTACAACTGAAAAGAAATTAATAATAAAACTAAATTAATTTGAGAAACGTTGCTTTGGCAACTAGCTGAAATAAAAAAGATTTGCATTTTTATATTTTATTTTATTTCAAGAAACGAAAATGATTTTAGTTAACTATAATAGCTCTGATTTTTAAATGAACCTCACAAAAATGCAATGAAAACGGTGATTAAAAGGGTGAAAAACCACAAAACCAGCTTCACTTTCAGGCTCAAATCTCCTTCTGAAAGACACAAATCATTCGTGCTAAATAACGTTTCTGACTGAAATGAAGGCTCAAATACCGGCGGCCCCATCAAAGTTCAGTCATTGTGGTCGTCTCATTAAAACACGTACAGATCTTCATACGACTCTTTTTCGAGTGACTTCAGTCTGGCCACATCACAGCTCGACTCGTGACCGTCTGCTTCTCATTTAACATGCTCAGTGCTGCCGCTTTACGGTTTCATCATGTTCACGTCAAACCAAGAGAAACATCTGGAGAAAAAGCACAACTGACATGGGTTAGTCTTTATGTGATTTACACAAAAGACCTGCTCGTTCTAGCCGAAAATCTCTATTTAAGCATGTTTGCCAGATGTGGTATTTCTATCAGTGACAAACTGAATTGAACGCTCTTCACATATTGAGTATCAAACAGCAGCGTTTCACATGCTTCAACCCTAAATTAACCCTCTGCTGCTCTTCGGTCATTTTTGACTGAATAATGTTACGTTTTTAGAATTTTTTTATGGTACCAAACTTGGTTTTGGCAATTGCTACGTGAACACACACACACACACACACACACACACACACACTGTCACACTTGTACTGTTTGCTGTCAAAAATGATGCATTGGAATCAAATGGAAAGCAAATTGCATCTAGTGGAAACATTTGGTACTGCGGTCAAACAAAATCTGACTGAAAGCTCATTTTTAGTGATATCAACCTCAAATTTGGAACACAACTTGTTTCGATTTATAACGTTGATTTTCATACAGTTTTAGAGTATAAAACATGTTTTGAAAAATGCTGTGTTTTTCATAATAATAAACAAACTTCTATAACTTTTTTTATTTCACTTTTTTTTTTTACTTTTTTTACTTCAGCAATAATCTGCCAAGCATCTTCTTTAAAACAAAAAACCAAACTTAAGATTTATGACAGTTTAAGGTGGAGATTTCATTTTCAGGGCTATGCTCAAAACTTGGTTAACAGCTAATAAATGGATCATAACTATTACATAAATATATTTAGTACCATGAATCATGCAGAAAAAAATGTCACGTGACACGCTTCACGAACACGTCTAAACGCTCGGGTCGCTCACCAACACGCCTGTGAAAACCAACAACAGGATTCAGATCAAACTCCAGCTGAAGTCTGAGAAGAGGGCGAGATCGTGGAAGTTTTACTTTTATTTTGGAGGTACTTTTTATCCAGTCAAAGCTCTTTTAGTTTTTAGCTCTCAATCACTGCATTATATGTTTGGAGCATTTCAATCTCATCTCACTGAGACAGATTACTGGAGATAGAGCGACCACTGATATTTAGATCATGTCAGTGTCTGCTCTACTGTTATAAAGATCTCATTGATTTACAGCACAAGCATCACAATTTCTTCATATAAATATCAGCATCTGCAGCAAATTCATATTTTTGCTCCGTTTGAGTCTCTGAATAAAACTAAACTCCATATTCTCACTATATCAGACTATATGAATCATAAAAGCCTGATGCATCAAATATAATAACACATATGCAAACCTTTGTTCTATATTTCGTCTAAAGGTTCAATAACTGTTCCATTATTTATTAGTCTGACTGTTATTTCAGTGTGTGCTCATGATATTCTCCGGGATAAACTGGAGCTCCTCAAGACTGATATCAGCACTGAACATCACATTGAAGATTAATTTATGGACCTCACAGAGCTAAGAATAGATCCACAGACTGCCGAACGTCCCTGATGGGTTGAATTATATAAGACGCACGTTTCTGGCTGCATAAACAGGTAAACAGCTCCAGCGAAACATTCAGATGCGCTTTAATAATTGATGGAGCTCAGCGGGCGCCGCTGATGAAAAGCACGAACAGCAGGAATCATCAACTGGGTTAAAAGACTTCTGAGGTACCTTCTTTGGTACAAGTTAAACTTGGTTTATCCTACATTCACACGAGTCTGCAGATGAAACCTCATTCATGCATTTCTGCGTTTAATTCTTCAGAGGAATCAGATTGTTACGGTTACATCTGGATTCTAATGACTGATGGTTAGAACAGCACAACAACAACATGAAATCATCAAGCAACAGCAAAACTGGAAACGAGAAGTGTAAAGCCTCCATTTCTGATGTGATTTAGGAAGGATCGACGCTCAGAGCATCACCGCAGGTGGAGCAGGTGAACGGAGAAGCTCTTTCCCAGGACGCGACGCTGAAGAGTGACGCAAGAATGTTGCCTCCTCCATCTACAATTCATCTCAAACACATAAGAAACATATTCTGAACTTCAGTCATGAACGCTTGTGATTAGAGGACGGTGATGGTTCATTCACACGCCTGAAAAACATCGCAGCAGATGAAAGATGCTCCTTTCTCCAGCAAATGCCTCATGAGCCTTCAGAAAGACGAGAAACGAGACATGATTGTGTATGTTGTGTGAATGGGAGTTGTGGCCAGATCAGTTCAGATTCTTCAGCTCTGATCAGAAACTACAGCTGTTTTCAGACCTGTCTGCTTTGTTCTCAAACAGGGACTTAAATCATTAGTGTTTCGTCATAATGAGCCTGTTCTGAAAAACAGCAATTAATTAGACAACAGTTTAAGATGAAGAGGAGTTGTTTGCTTTCACCTGCATTAACTGATGTGTTCATACACAGAATCAGACTCTGCTAGTTCACCCAAAAATGTTGTTGATCTCCATTGACTTCCATAGTATGGAAAAAAAAAATAGTATTTACATCAATAGAGACCAGAAATTGTTTGGTTAGCCACATTCTTTAAAATATCGTCTTTTGTGTTCAGCAGAATAAAGAAAATCCTACAGGTTTGAGTAAATGATGTTTCATTTTGGGATCTCTTTAAATACCACAATTCCCAAAATGCATTATGATAAAGCTCGGTTAATTGATCCGTCGGGTCGGATTGCTTTCTGACCACAATCAAACCACTGAGTTCATTTTTTAGGCGATCAATGAAACTTCATTAACATTATAAGTGGATCTCAGGATGATATAAAATACAAACCACTTGAGGCCGGTTCACACAGAATGTGTTGAAAAATGCGAGACGTTTCTTAAATGTTGAACTTTTAACTCGTTTTTAGACGGCTGTGTCATGTGCGAGAAGCTGCAAAAGACACGAGCGCTACGGATAAACACGTCCGTCTATCGCATGTTTACATAGAAAAAACAAGGGGAAAGTAGTGCAATGGAATGCAACGGCTCTTTATAAAAGCTGATTACAAACAATACAGTGCTGTAATTAAAGAGCAACACACTAGAATTACTGTAACAGAAAGAGCGAAAGACAGAGAGTCTTACAGTCTGCTCTGAACGGTCACCTAGACGCCCCTCAAGACGCCTCCGGCATGTGGACATGAGAGGACTTGTCCATTCTGATACACTCACACACACACACACACACACACACACACACACTCACACACACTCACACTCACACTCAAACACTCACACACACTCACACACACACTCTCTCACACACACACTCTCTCACACACACACTCTCTCACACACA
>NW_015551030.1:181175-183167 GCF_001515605.1 Sinocyclocheilus anshuiensis | reverse complement strand
ACACACACACTCACTCACTCACACTCACACACACACACACACTCAACACACACACACAAAGCGCTCGGCTCTTTATAGTTTCCTCTGAATCCAGTGGATTAACAGACACAAGAGCTCAAACACACTGAACCACCGCCTGCATCATACGTGTGTTGCAGCATTTCACATTCACACGCTTCCACAAATCAAACCACAGCAGCATCAACATTAATATGACACACACACTCAGAGACACACACATGAAACACGTGATGAACAGAAAGACGTTTCATTTGCGCTGGAATGCAGCTCTTCCTAACGCGGCCCCACGCGCTGAACTCCGGCCAGATTCCCTCAAAAGACAAAGATGTGACATCACGCTCTGCTGCTCTCTCTACCGCGGTAAACATTTACATTTACATTTACATTTAGCAGACGCTTTTATCCAAAGCGACTTACAAATGAGGACAATGGAAGCAATCAAAATCAATAAAAGAGCAATGATATGCAAGTGCAATAACAAGTCTCAGTTAGCTTAATGCCGCACACGTAGCAAGGTTTTTTAAAATCATATAATAAATAAAAAGAAAACCGATAGAATAGAAAAAGAATAGAGCAAGCTAGAGTTGGAGGCCTTTTTTGCTTTTGTTAATTGTATAATAAATAAAAAGAAAACAAATATAGAATACAAAAAAATTAGAGAAGCTAGTGTTACTTTTTTTTAAAGAAAACAAGCAGTTAGTAAATAAATAGAGTCTAAAAGTCTAAAAGGGGCAAGTTTTTTAAAATAAAGAATAGAATTAGAATAGAGCGTGCTAGAGTTAGAGGGTCAAATAAAGATGGAACAGATGTGTTTTTAGTCGTTTCTTGAAGATGGCTAGGACTCAGCTGCTGGGATTGAGTTGGGCAGGTCATTCCACCAGGAGGGAACAGTTAATGTAAAAGTCTGTGAAAGTGATTTTGTGCCTCTTTGGGATGAACAATAAAGCGACGTTCACTTGCAGAACGCAAGCTTCTAGAGGCACATAACTCTGAAGTAATGAATTTAGGTAAAGGGATGCAGAGCCAGTGGTGGTTTTGTAGGCAAACATTAATGCCTTGAATTTAATGCGAGCAGCTACTGGTAGCCAGTGCAAATTGATGAACAGAGGTGTGATGTGCGTTCTTTTCGGCTCGTTAAAAAATGTATCTTGCTGCAGCGTTCTGGATTAATTGTAAAGGTTTGATAGAAGTGGCTGGAAGACCTGCCAAGAGAGCATTGCAATAGTCCAGCCTGGATAGAACAAGAGCTTGAACAAGGAGTTGTGTTGCATGTTCTGAAAGAAAGGGCCTGATCTTCCTAATGTTGTATAAAGCAAATCTGCAGGACCGGGCAGTTTTAGCAATGTGGTCTGAGAAATTCAGCTTATCATCAATCACAACTCCAAGGTTTCTAGCTGTTTTTGAAGGAGTTATGAGCCTAACTGGATGGTGAAATTTTGATAAAGTGATGGGTTTGTTGAAACCACAAGCAGTTCTGTCTTAGCCAGGTTGAGTTGAAGGTGATGGTCCGTCATCCAACAAGAAATGTCTGTTAGACATGCTGAGATGCGAGCAGCTATCGTCGGATCATCAGGATGGAATGAGAGGTAGAGTTGAGTGTCATCAGCATAGCAGTGATATGAAAAGCCATGTTTCTGAATGACAGAACCTAATGATGCCATGTAGACAGAGAAGAGAAGTGGTCCAAGAACTGAGCCCTGAGGCACCCCAGTATATAGATGTTGCGACTTGGACACCTCACCTCTCCAAGATACCTTGAAGGACCTATCTGAGAGGTAAGACTCAAACCACTGATGGATTAATTGTAGAGGTTTGATAGAAGTGGCTGGAAGACCTGCCAAGAGAGCATTGCAATAGTCCAGCCTGGATAGAGCTAGAGCTTGAACGAGGAGTTGTGAAGCATGTTCTGAAAGAAAGGGTCTGATCTTCCTAATGTTGAATAAAGCAAATCTGCAGGACCGGGCAGTTTTA
>NW_015551030.1:174982-180906 GCF_001515605.1 Sinocyclocheilus anshuiensis | reverse complement strand
GAAATTATTGGAGAGTGCTGCAGGTGTAGCAGTGTCCTCTGGTTTGATCCAGGTCTCTGTCAGGGCCATGAGATTTAGCTTTGAATGACTAATAATAGAAGTAATGAAATCAGCTTTGTTTACAGCAGACTGGCAATTCCAGAGACCAATAGAAAAAGAAAGTAATGTATTAGCAGACATAGGCAAAGTGCGCAGGTTGTTAGGATTGCGCTACCTATAGTGTGTGATGCGTGGTTTGCGAGTGGTAGTGATAGTAGGGATCTGGAAACACACAGTAAGAGTTGGTCAAAAAAACTGAAACAGAAGTGAAGAAAGGTGTAAAAAAGAGGTTGAGTCAAAAGCTATACTTACTGTACGACCCTTGTCTGTGTCCCTGCACTGTGGAGTCTAAGCAAGCACACGACACTGACAAGGTATGCGATACAGTACGAGACCAAACGCAACTTCAGCATGTCTTGACGCCCGGATAAAGCGGCACACAATGCCATGGGCCCCCGGGGGCCCTGCCGATCATCCGTGAGGAGGAGTATCGCCTGCAGTAATGACGTAACTGTTGTTTTAACGATGTGGAAGCTGACATTATGTCACTCACTTCAGAGAAAACAGAAGTCCTCCTGACTTTCCTAGAATGCTCCTGTGTGAGTTTGTGTCTTATATTTCTATATGATATGATCAATATCACATGAGCAAACATGCCGTTTCAAATATTAGCACGATCACAAATGTGATATTGTCCGTTTTTGATCTATTTAGCAAAGCAAAAATAGTTCCAAACAAAACATTACAAAGTAAGTCAATCCGGTTTTCTGAGCAAATCAATGATTCATTGAAGAGAATCACTGAATCATTAAAGAGAGTCACTTGCATTGTTCCTGAATAAATCAACCGTTTTAATGAATCATTTGAGTAAATGACTCAATGACGCACTCATTAAGATTTTACGGTTTCACAGACGAGGCTTAAAACTAGTCCCAGACTAAAATACATCAAAACTGAAAGAAACTTGCACTGACTGATCTTAAAATGCCTTGTCAGTGCCACTGATTTGTCTCAAGATGCACATCGGTAATGTTTTTTTCTAAGGCACGTTTATAAAAGCTACTTTAATTTCTTAAATGAACTATGACCTAATCCTGGCTTAGTCTAAGCTCTGTCTGTGAAACATGTGCCCATGTCTCACAGCTTCATATTTAGTCTTTTACTTTCATATTTAAAGTATAATAAAAAGTGAAAAAAGTGACGTGACGTGGCCAAGCATGGTGACCCATACTCGGAATTAGTGCTCTGCATTTAACCCATCCAAAGTGCACACACACAGCAGTGAACACACACACCGTGAACACACACCCGGAGCAGTGGGCAGCCTTTTATGCTGCGGCGCCCGGGGAGCAGTTGGGGGTTCGGTGCCTTGCTCAAGGGCACCTCAGTCGTGGTATTGAAGGTGGAAGAGAGCGCTGTACATTCACTGCCCCCACCTACAATCCCTGCCGGTACGAGACTCGAACCCACAATCTTTGGGTTACGAGTCCGACTCTCTAACCATTAAGCCACGACTTCCCCTTTTGTTTTTGTTTTTGTTTTTTGTTTTTTAATAAAGTGACGTGACATGAAGTATCATTTCATTTTTCAATATTTAAAAATATTATTTTATGAGCATTAATCTCAGCATTATTTATGCAATTGTAATTGCCGTGTAAATGCAGCTTCTGTGCTTCTGCAGAGCAAAAAGGGATTTTATTGACACTGGCTTCATTTGACTGGTAACAGCCTGTAGCGTCGTCTTATTCTAGCTGAACTTATTGATTAAATATTAGAATGTGAGATAAAAGATGATGCATATATCTAATAAGATCAGAAAACATTGCCCTTATGAAGGTAAAAATGCCCCTGGAGATCGATTTAAGGGGGCAAACGTCGTCCCTTAATGGAAAAGTTCATTTCTGGCACAGAATATGAAGAATATGAAAAGCTTTGAGTCATCAGTCCAGAACGGGCCAAAACCACTCAGCAAAATACCGTCTAATTAAGTTAACGATAGCATCCCAGAAACACAGCCTCAGAGAGGAGCGTCAGACAACTTTCACGTGATTTGGGTTTCAGAGATTCTGTGCGAATGACAGGAAATGAGCCCCGCAGTCAAACGAGATGTTTAATTACTGTCTTTATCTGCTGCTGACAGAGACGAGGATTCAACAAAGAGTTTCCGCTCCTCCGTGAGCGAAGTCAGAAAAACGCCTGCTGCTTTGAGAACACGGAATAAAGAGCAAATAAAGAGCGCAGATTCATGAGCGAACGGAGCCTCCGTCTCATCAGAGGAGCGCTGTGACGTGGATGAGGGCCGGACAGATACAATGATTCTCGCTTCGTAATGTTTGCTTCTTCCCACCGCACTAATTGCACTGGACTGCATTAATACAAGCGTTCATCAGAGACCGGAGCAGAGCGTGACGAATACAGACACAAACACAGTTCACAGCAGAATCACATGATTATCTCAGCAACATCAGCAGCTCAGTGCATTTCAACATCAACACCGCTGATTCAAATCAGCCTTCATATGATGCAACATTAAGATCTTTGAATGTCACTGTCTTTTGCATTTACATTCATGCATTTAGCAGATGCTTTATCCGAAGAGGAACAGAGCGCTTATCAATCTGTTTTAAAGTATAATGCATCTTATATTTAGGTTATGAAGTATAATACAGCTGATACAGTTATGAGGAGCTTTATAATGCATCATAACATTTTACCACAGACACATATTTAATGAGATAATACTGCATGATTATTTCCTAGAGTCTAAAGTTGAATCATTTATTAGTGTTTGTTGTCTTTGCCGTCTGGTTTGTGCCGCAGAATGGTCAACTGCTGTTGTTTTTTTATTGTGCATACAAATAAAATTTGATTTGATATTATCCTGACCAGTAAATGAGCTCAGCACTGATAATGTATGATTTTTGTTTTCACATGTAGTCTTCTGTCATTCACTCATCGTGAGCTCAAACCACAGCAGAAGCCTTGAACTCGCTCGCAGGGAATGATTACAGAGCTTTAGACCTCTGATCTGCGTTTGGAGCACACACACACACACACACACACACACACACACACACACACACACACACACACACACACACACGCTCACACAAGGCCGTTGCTCTGTTTGTGCAGCCACAGCGCCATCATCTGAGCGCCGGAGGAACTGCAGCTCCACTCATCGCTCACACTCACAAGCACAGCTTCTGTCCTAATTGTGGGCTGATCTGCACACTGACACACACTCTGCGTTTACCTCTGCGTCGTCTTCCGTGCGGAGCCCTAGATTGAGGATGGCGTGCGGCTCCTTCAGTCTGCTCCGAGCCGACGAGGACATCTTTAGATTGAGCTGCCAACCCACGAGATCCAGCTAGAACACACACGAGAAACACTCAACTACATCATGAGCTCAAACTCACGCTGATGTTCAGATCTGAAGCTGGTCTGAATGGATGACAGTGTCATCAGATTAATAATAGACATTAATATTAACACTTCAGATGGTCCTGACACACTCTTAATTAGAAAGCTTCTTTACTGGCTTCTACTGGTTCCTTGAAGAACTTTTAACATCCATGAAATCTTTCAAAAGCACAAAAGATTAAAAAAAATAAGTTCTTCACACTAAGAAAAAAAATGGTTCTTTTGAGAACTGTTCACTGCAAGGTTCTTTAGGGAACCAAAAATGGTTCTTCCCCTTTAGGAAGCTTTTAGTTTTAGTTTAGAGTCATTAGATGATTCAGATTGTGAGTCTTTTTGACTGATTCGTTACAAAGAATCGGTTCAAGAGTCATTTGCTCATGAGTCTGTTCACATCTACACTCTTCAAAATAAAGCTTCTTTTTTGGAATTGATGGTTTCATGAAGAACCTTTCACATCAATGGAACCTTTACATTACACAGAAGGTTCTTTATATTATTAAAATGCTTTTAAAATAAAGCAGTAAGCCCCAAGAAGCCGTGGTTTACAGTGAATTTATAACAGCTAAAGGGCGTTGTTAGGCACGACGCGAAGCAGATATGGTTACGGTTATTCCATATACGTAGTAAGGTTTCACAAAATAAAACAGAGCAAATAAAGTGTAATGATATTAATAAAAACAGTATTCTTCCACCAAACAATGTAGCTCCTCAGAAACAGTTGTGGTTGCTACAAAGTGGTTGCCGAGCAACACACAAACGTAAACAAAGGTGTATGTTACTTTGTAGAGTCATTTACAACAGCTTCGAACGTGGCTCAGCCAATCAGAATCAAGGACCGGAACTATCCATTTTATAACATTGTTTCTTTTAGGAAACTATTCCCTGAAATCTTCTTTGGGAAACCGAGCATGGTTCTGAAAGAAGGATCTCGTCTGATTGGGCAGAGATATGGGTCAGACCTCAGATTCACGCAAACATCCAGAACTCACCTTCTTAGGGGCAAATATGGCGAGTCGGATCTTCTCCAGCACATCTGGAGCAGCTGAAGCCCAAACCTGACTGAACACCTCAGCTTTCTCCGACTCAACACTGATGTTCTCCAGCTGCTGTCGGAGAGATGCTGCTCTGATGTTGTGATACACGGCCTGCAACAGCACAGAGAACCTCTGCTTCACATCTTCTGATCAGTGTTCACACTTAATGCAGACATGGGGCCTTTCTTGTAATCTAAATATAAATAAACCTATTCAAACTAAATAAGTAAAAATCGTATTCAAAGACGCTATAACCGAAGGAAAACACCATGTGGTTTTCTCCCAGCTGAACAGCAGCACTTCAGCAGGGTTTTGTAATGACTTTATTTAGTTTGTGTCACTATCTCTCCTTCTTTTCTGCAGAAGCCTGTCTGTGCGGATTGAGGCAGATTTAACAGATCCGTTTCAATTTCATCTTTATTCTCTTTTAGGAACTTTTTACAAACATTAAATCTAATTATGTGCTCTGTTGTTTTGGAGGAGAGCTCAAAATATAAAAAAAAAAACATTATATAATTTCATATATATATATATATATATATATATATATATGTCTTTCAATAATTCAAGCAGGTTTCCAGTGATTCTTCATGAAGATTCAGAAATGTAATATATGACACATTTGCCCTGTATTAAAAGTGATATTGCCATGTATGTTCACATATGTACATTCTCTGGGTAGATGAAGATATCAGTTTATAACAAATATATAAAATCTGCACAGTAAAATTTGCATATGTACATATGTTGTTAATATTTTTATGATGATTTTTATATGGTATTATGTGTAGCAACCATATATGTTAACAATATATATTTTATTTATATATGCAACTTTATTAAAACAACGTATATACAAAAAATATGTATGTTTGTATATGTTTTTGTAATAAATGTTCTTTTATATTGTCTTATATATCTGTATGGGCCAGATATACGTATATGTTCATATATGATATTATTCCAATTTCTAATAGGTTTCATGTATGTTATAACTTAATATGACAATATATTTCATATATGGATATGGAAATATACTACATTTGCGTATGGCAGTTTTGCAGTACTTAGATTTCAAAAGGTCTAAATCAAGTACGTCAAGCTCTTTCACGAACCCTGAAGGAAGCGAGACGAGAGTGAACATGGTAAAGCGCTTGAAATCTGAAAATACCATGTTTATACCACGGTGTAGGGATTGTGTGTGAACGGACAACATGATTGACAGCAGCAGGTAAAGGTGAAGTGCTGGACCTGCTCGAGGATGAAGGACAGGGTTTCCACCAGCAGATGAAGAGTGTGTTTCTCCAGAGATAAAGCGCTCTGCAGCTTCTCCTCCTCCTCCTCACTGAAGGAGCGCTCCTCCTGAGTAACACAGAGCATCAGCATCACACACACACACACACACACAGACTCACTCACACCCACACA
>NW_015551030.1:171407-174657 GCF_001515605.1 Sinocyclocheilus anshuiensis | reverse complement strand
TCACACACACACACTCACACGCGCACACTCACACGCGCACACACACACACACTCAAACCTTCAGGTGGAGCTTCTGCAGAATCCGGGACAGAAGTCTGGAGAACTTGCTGCTGTCAATGGAGTTGATGTGAATCACGGCTTCTTTAATACTGCAGGACAGACAGAAGAAGCACAGAGTGAGTGAGTGAGTGTGTGTGTGTGTGTGTGTGTCTGAGTGTGTGTGTGTGTGTTTGTCTGAGTGTGTCTGTGTGTGTGTGTGTGTGTGTCTGAGTGTGTGTGTGTGTGTTTGTCTGAGTGTGTCTGTGTGTGTGTGTGTGTGTGTCTGAGTGTGTGTGTGTGTGTTTGTCTGAGTGTGTCTGTGTGTGTGTGTGTGTGTGTCTGAGTGTGTGTGTGTGTGTTTGTCTGAGTGTGTCTGTGTGTGTGTGTGTGTGTGTCTGAGTGTGTGTGTGTGTGTTTGTCTGAGTGTGTCTGTGTGTGTGTGTGTGTGTGTCTGAGTGTGTGTGTGTGTGTTTGTCTGAGTGTGTCTGTGTGTGTGTGTGTGTGTGTCTGAGTGTGTGTGTGTGTGTTTGTCTGAGTGTGTCTGTGTGTGTGTGTGTGTGTGTCTGAGTGTGTGTGTGTGTGTTTGTCTGAGTGTGTCTGTGTGTGTGTGTGTGTGTGTCTGAGTGTGTGTGTGTGTGTTTGTCTGAGTGTGTCTGTGTGTGTGTGTGTGTGTGTCTGAGTGTGTGTGTGTGTGTTTGTCTGAGTGTGTCTGTGTGTGTGTGTGTGTGTGTCTGAGTGTGTGTGTGTGTGTTTGTCTGAGTGTGTCTGTGTGTGTGTGTGTGTGTGTCTGAGTGTGTGTGTGTGTGTTTGTCTGAGTGTGTCTGTGTGTGTGTGTGTGTGTGTCTGAGTGTGTGTGTGTGTGTTTGTCTGAGTGTGTCTGTGTGTGTGTGTGTGTGTGTCTGAGTGTGTGTGTGTGTGTTTGTCTGAGTGTGTCTGTGTGTGTGTGTGTGTGTGTCTGAGTGTGTGTGTGTGTGTTTGTCTGAGTGTGTCTGTGTGTGTGTGTGTGTGTGTCTGAGTGTGTGTGTGTGTGTTTGTCTGAGTGTGTCTGTGTGTGTGTGTGTGTGTGTCTGAGTGTGTGTGTGTGTGTTTGTCTGAGTGTGTCTGTGTGTGTGTGTGTGTGTGTCTGAGTGTGTGTGTGTGTGTTTGTCTGAGTGTGTCTGTGTGTGTGTGTGTGTGTGTCTGAGTGTGTGTGTGTGTGTTTGTCTGAGTGTGTCTGTGTGTGTGTGTGTGTGTGTCTGAGTGTGTGTGTGTGTGTTTGTCTGAGTGTGTCTGTGTGTGTGTGTGTGTGTGTCTGAGTGTGTGTGTGTGTGTTTGTCTGAGTGTGTCTGTGTGTGTGTGTGTGTGTGTCTGAGTGTGTGTGTGTGTGTTTGTCTGAGTGTGTCTGTGTGTGTGTGTGTGTGTGTCTGAGTGTGTGTGTGTGTGTTTGTCTGAGTGTGTCTGTGTGTGTGTGTGTGTGTGTCTGAGTGTGTGTGTGTGTGTTTGTCTGAGTGTGTCTGTGTGTGTGTGTGTGTGTGTCTGAGTGTGTGTGTGTGTGTTTGTCTGAGTGTGTCTGTGTGTGTGTGTGTGTGTGTCTGAGTGTGTGTGTGTGTGTTTGTCTGAGTGTGTCTGTGTGTGTGTGTGTGTGTGTCTGAGTGTGTGTGTGTGTGTTTGTCTGAGTGTGTCTGTGTGTGTGTGTGTGTGTGTGTGTGTGTGTGTGTGTGCAGAGACTCAGCAGCTCATCACGAGTAACAGAAAACATACTGTCATAAATGAACCGATATAAAGTTGGTTCGACGTGTGAGGTTTGACATTTGTCAGAGATTCAACCTCGGAAATCTTCAATAGTTCTTTTACGATTTAGCACAAGGACAAGAAAAATAATGTGTTATAATTGTTTTCAAATGTAGAAAAGAACACACAATGTGTTTTATTTGTTTTAATCTGCGCTAAGGTATTGTAACTGATAGACCTTATAATGTAAAAGTGCAGGATAGGGACCGTCTGCAAAGTGCAAGACGAAGAGCAAAAAACACAATTATTCCATCTAAATGCTTCACTTGTGAAATGTATAAAAAATACATCTCAAATCTAAGGGCTGTGTTTTATTACTAGTTCATACAAGAACATTTAGATGTTGGTTTTATTCACAGAACTATAGCACAACAAAAGTTATTGAAATGGAACGAGTGAGAAAAAGCTTGCAACGCATTACAAAGATTGTGCAGTTTACCGCCCCTAGAGGAAGATATTGCACTTGTTTTGACCAAGTTTGACATTCAGAAGTTGAAATAACTTAATTTAGAATGCACACAGTTTGATATCTAAACTTCAAGGGGTGTGTCTTGTTACTTGTTCAAAGAACAATATTTACAGCCATCTTTTACTATCATATGCAAATCAGGATGCACGCTATTGAATTCAATTTGAATCTGTTAAAACATTCATTTTTAAAACATACAGTATTCCATCTCAATTTCAAAGGGTGTGTCTTGTTAGTGGTTCCTAAACAAATATGTAGATGTTGGTTTTATTCACAGCACTATAAGACAATACATGAGATTAAAATGTGAACAAATACATCAATTAATTTCCTATAGATGCACTCTTCTATCTCAGTTTCTAAGGGTGTGTCTTGATACTTGTTACTAAAAGAATATTTCAATGTTGATATTATTCACATAACTATAAGAAGAAAAAACCTATTGAAATGTAAAAATTGAGAAAAAGCTTAAGATGTGCAGTACACCGCCCCCTAGAGGAACACATTGCAGTTGCTTTGACTGAGTTTGAAATTCAGAAATGTGAATAAATTAATTTAAAATACACAGAGTCTGACATTTCAACCTCAAAGGGTGTGTCTTGTTGCTGGTTCATACAACCACATTTCTATGTATCTTTTACATTCATAAGAAAAATTTGATACATGCTGTTGAATCAAATTCAAACCTATTAACATATCATTTTTGTAAACATACAGCATTTGATCTCATCTTCAAAGGCTGTGTCTTGTTACTGGTTCATAGAATAACAGTTAGACATCGGTTGAATTTGCAGAACTATAACACACCACATGCTATTGAAATGTAAACACATACGTCAATTAATAAAAAATACAAATACTCTTTTATTTCAGCTTTATGGGGTGTGTCTTGTAATTGTTTCCTATAATGACATTTAGATGTTGGTCTTATTCACAAAAGTGTAACACAACAAAAGCTATTGAATTGTAAAA
>NW_015551030.1:167244-170722 GCF_001515605.1 Sinocyclocheilus anshuiensis | reverse complement strand
CACAATTATTCCATCTAAATGCTTCACTTGTGAAATGTATAAATATATATCTCAAATATAAGGGGTGTGTCTTATTACTGGTTCATTCAAGAACATTTAGATGTTGGTTTTATTCACAGAACTATAGCACAACAAAAGTTATTGAAATGGAACGATTGAGAAAAAGCTTGTAAAGCATTACAAAGATTGTGCACGCCCCTAGCCCCTAGAGGAAGATATTGCACTTGTTTTGACCAAGTTTGACATTCAGAAGTTGAAATATTAGAATGCAACAAAACTATAACACAGCACATGATATTGAAATGTCAACGAATACATTAATCAATGTAAAGTAATATGCTCTTCTATCTTAACTTGAAAGGGTGTGTCTTGTTAGTGGTTCCTAAACAAACATGTAGATGTTGGTTTTATTCACAGAACTATAAGACAACACATGATATTAAAATGTGAACAAATACATCAATTAATTTCCTATAAATGCACTCTTCTATCTCAATTTCTAAGGGTGTGTCTTGATACTTGTTCCTAAAAGAATATTTCAATGTTGATATTATTCACATAACTATAAAACGAAAAAACGTATTGAAATGTAAAATTTGAGAAAAAGCTTATTAAGATGTGCAGTACAGCGCCCCCTAGAGGAACACACTGCAGCTGCTCGACTGAGTTTGATCTTCAGAAATGTGAATAAATAAATTAAAAATACACAAAGTCTGACATGTCAACGTTAAAGGGTGGTAATTGTTTCCTATAATGACATTTAGATGTTGGTCTTATTCACAAAAGTGTAACACAACAAAAGCTATTGAATTGTAAAAACTGAGAAAGAGCTCTGGAAGCTTCCCAAAGAGTGTGCAGTACACCGCCCCCTAGAGGAACACACTGCAGTTGCTTCGACTGAGTTTGATATTAAGAAATGTGAATAAATAAATAAAAAATACACAAAGTCTGACATGTAAACTTTAAAGGGTGTGTCTTGTTACTGGTTCATAGAACAACATTTACATGCTGGTCTCATGCACAGAACTATAACACAACGCACGATATTGAAATGGCAACAAATACATCTATTCATTTCTAATAAATACACTCTTCTGTCCCAATTCTAAGGGTTGTGTCGTGTTACTGGTTCATGGAACAGCATTTACATGCTGGGTTTATTCGCGAAACTACAACACAGCAAAAGCTTTTGAAATGTAAGGATTGAGCAAAAAGCTCAGTGGACTATATGTAAACATCTTTGATGCAAAATATCTTACTCAGGACAGTACTAAAAAAATTACATGCATTTTGTGTGATCTCTCTTACAAAACATTTTTTTAAACAAACATACACACAAAAAACATACAAACAAAATGGACCCTTTGAAAATTAGCTCGAAAATATAATTTTGAACTAATTGATGTATTGATTGATCAGCTTAATAAACAGTTTAATTGGCTATTCAGTTTCAATTGAATGTTTTCTCTCATATTTCTGTGACTAAAACCAACATTAAAACATTCTTCTAGAAACCAGTAACAAGGCACACCTTTTGAAGTTGAAATAGAAGACTGTATTGAGTTTAAATTAATTTATTAAAGGTTTGAATGTAAAACTCAGTCAAAACAACTGCAGTATCGTCCTCTAGGGGGCAGTAACACTGGAGACTCTATGGAAGGTTTCGCTAGTGAATTCTGAGTGTCAATAACGTGACTTCTGCATCTGTTTTGACAACGAAAACAACTGGAAAATGTTCTTTGAGAAGTCTGTAACAAGACAATCATCGATATACGATACTATCGTCTATCGGCACAACCCTAATATATTTATTAATAGTAATAATATAATAATAACCACTATCACATATTTTGTTTACAATATTTCTTATTTAAATTCAAGTGAGCGTTATACGTGTTTGTCTTTATATCTTTCAAAGAGCTTGGTGCACTAATTGCTCTTGTTTTGTTAATCGTAAAAAAAAACATTCCGGTGGGAAAACATTCATCGTTTTATCCTGTACATGTACTTTGCAGACGGTCCCTAGCTGGCCTAAGCGCTAGCTCGCCGCTGCTAGAGACTTTATGCGTTTCAACATATAGAGGACGATTAAAACACATAAACTGCGATGTGTGTTCAGTTCTACGTTCTAATGCTTTTCAGATAAGCCATTTTTTATACAATTATACTCATCCACAAAGAATTTATTGAAGTTTTTCGCGGCTGAATATCTGTCTAATATCCGACGTCAAACGGTCATAAATGAATATGCAGATGCAGTTCTTGATGAGTGTAATGACAGCTGATCATCTCTCTGTCAGTGTCGGTCTATGAATTCCGCATGAATACAGTGCGATCGCAGTAAATAGATGTGTTTTACCTCTGTGTCTCTGGGATTATTGAACTCATCTTCAGTCCGCTCGTTTCGTTTCTTTTCGTGTCCAGATCACAGACTGTATAAAAACAGGTCCAGATACAGTCAGTCACTTCCTGGCGTGCGGGCACGTGACGCGTGACGTCAGCTCGTAGACACGCCCACTGCGATGTTCACTGCGTTCAGACACGAGAACATGTGTTTATGTGATGAAATGCGAATGTGTAGTTAAATACGGCCAAAAAACAGGACTTTAATAGAAATAATGCATGCAAATTATGCGCAAAAGCCCCACATACCATAACTACTGTAGCATTTTGTTTACTGTCCACAAATCAAGAACTAGATTAATGTAAGAATAATTAATTAACGAGCAAGCGATGAAAAATCAGCTTCATTCAAAGTGAAACAGGTTTTCATTCCCCACTGACAGATGTTTGTTCTTGTTTTAATGTGATACATTTCTCAGAAAACGAGACTTCTTATCTTCATTCTGCATCTCCAGTAAATGTGTCTGGATTTAAGGATGTTTAGATATTTGAACTGGAAAACAAGACAAAAATAAAGTTTTTTTTTTTTTTACTATTTTGCAGTTCATGCAACATTTAATGCCACAACTGTATGAATTTAAGACTTTCTGCTCTGATTTGAACCCTTTATCAGGCCTTAATATGTTGAAGGGTGAACTAAGGCTTGTAATATTTCTCATGATTTCACAAGCAAACGAAGCTGTTGTGAGCTGTTATGTGTGGATGTGTGTATTAACTGTATAAATGAATTAATAACCAATACAGAATATTGTTTGACCATTTATAGAAGTTGTTAAATCTTAGTAAACTTGTTCACTTGACCTTTCCATCAAACACAAGACATACAAGAGCCCAGAAAACAGAAGTTAGAGAAGAAAAAATAATCTGATACTTTATTTTGTTGCGAAAGGAAATAGAAGCAGCACTTAAAAACCAAAGCAAAACTACCAGCATGAGAAAAGAGAAGACAAATCATATATAAATATACTCTGAATGCATACACTCTTATAATTTAGGCATATACAGCATCATTGAGATATTTCCATAGTGGAATGTTTGTTAGTCGTGATGTTGAGAGCGCTACACACACTCACAC
>NW_015551030.1:165135-166874 GCF_001515605.1 Sinocyclocheilus anshuiensis | reverse complement strand
ACACACAAACACGCACATGCGTGACCTCCAATATGGCAGCGAGACACACAGAGGACAGAAGAATCAAATACTTCATTGACAGCATCACACAGTGCCTTCATCGTCTGTGATGCAACACAAGATCTGCGTGATTCTGGTAAACAGTTTCAGAGGCGTGCAGCATTCACTATTTGAAAGACGGCAGGTTTGGCACTTTGATGCTGATGTCCCCGATGTTGATGTTCTTGGGCATCTCTGGGAGGTTCATGTTCTTGACGGCCGACACGGCGCGCGCCGGAGCCCCCGCGATCCCGGCCTGAACACACAAACACACAGTTACACAGAGAACAGACACAGACCAGCACAGACCAGCAGTCACGCTGTACATCACAAGATGCAAACAAACGCTCTGATCTCAAAGCTCTGCTCATGCATTACTCAACAATCAGACGGGATGGAAACCCAAAGAAGAAACGGAGTGTGGAAGACGCAGGAGAAGGACGAAAGACAGGACAGAGAGCGGATGAGCTCCGCAGAAACTGATCCAGATGAAATGAGGAGGAATCAGAGACACACAAACCCTCAGAAACTCAGACTGAGCGTATGTGATCTCATGTGCACGAAGGGTTAAAACCATTCAAAAATTGAAATTGATTCACTCATTTTCAAATGGTTTAACTTTACGTACTAAAATAACTCAAACTGAAATAAAAGTAATAATAACCATATAGACATACATACGGGTCAAAGACGAGACGTGTCCGCATCAAATTAAATTTACAAAAGTGATTTTAGATACACACAAAGCATATTAAATGCAAGTAAAGTGTCTACTTTAATGTTTCAAACAATGTTTGTTAAAATAAAATGTCAAAATATGGGTGAAATAATGTTCACTGTTATTCAGCATGACAGATATTTCAATAAAAATTAAACAACACTTATTCTAACCTGTGCTTATTAAAATATATAAAGAATAAGTGAACCTAATTGTTTGAAGGATCGTGGCAAAAATTGGTGAAGATTTAAAATGACAATTAATTAGTATTTTATGGCTGAACTGTGATCCTTACATAGTCTTTTAATGTTCTGAAAACCTCTTTTCGTCTTTGACCCATATATATATATATATATATATATAAAACTACTAAAAATGACAATCAGCTAAATTACAAGAAGTTGAACTAAAATGAATATATTAACACTAACTATAATAGTATCTGAATGATTCTAAACTAACACTGTGCTCGCGGCAGGGTTACGCGGTTAATCCGGTCAGCTCCACTGATCAGAATCTAATTAAACTCTGATTAATGATGATTCAGGCTGTTGTCAGCAGCTGTTACGTCAGAGAGAATATCGCTCTTCAGTCTGTTCTGCAATCGTGTAATCAACATTCACTTACATCTGCAGGGTTTGCTTTAATGCCAAATTACATGAAGGCACAAAGTGAGACTAGTTAAAAATGAAACTAACTAATCAGAACAAGTACACAGCTGAGTAAAGACCGACCGACTGCATGTGAACAAACGGTCTCGGCTTCTGATGTAAATCTGCTCTTAGAGCGTCCAGACGGTTTGTGATGCCTGAAGATGTGAGTCTTCATCAATCCGTCAGTCTTTACCCGCCGTCTGGTCAGCTGGAGCAGTGCATCATGGGACAGTGTTCAGACAGACACTGTACAACAGCACAGATGAGAATACTGTACTTACCCTCCACGCTGGTGTGTGTGTGTGTGTGTGTGTGTGTGTGTGTGTGTG
>NW_015551030.1:161340-165120 GCF_001515605.1 Sinocyclocheilus anshuiensis | reverse complement strand
GTGTGTGTGTGTGTGTGTGTGTGTGTGTGTGTGTGTGTGTGTGTGTGTGTGTGTGTGTGTGAGTGCGTGCGTGTGTGTGTGTGTGTGTGCGTGTGTGTGTGTGTGCGTGTGTGCTACGGATCTACTGTCATCTCTAGACGATCCGCATGATATTCACACAAATCTGCTCTAATCTAACCTGTGATCCTGAGGACTGACAGTCCCACATCAGACAAACGCTCTGCCCAGAATCACACCAATGCTTGTTTACATGTTTTAAGCATGAAACATCATGATTATTCAGCACTGAACGTTCGGCTCTGTTCTGGATCTGATTGATTATGAGGCACGTCCGTGTGAGCGTCTGTCCTCAGGAGGAGCGTGACAGTCGTTGTGTGTGGGGTTCAGCAGTACCTGTGTCTACCTGTCCTGTCTGGGACACTGAAAGATAAAGGTCTGCAGAGAGAGAGAAACGCACAGAGCTGGAGACAGTCAGGAGAGAGTGGAGAGAGACAGTTACAGCAGCTCAAGATCAACACACTTCATCCAGAACGTCTGTCACGACCCACCGTCTCCTCCGCCGCGAACACGCGCTCTCACTTCGGCTCGGGTCAAACACAGGCTAATTAGTGATGCACCGCAACGTCAGCATCCAGAAATACAGCAATTTGACTCGTTAGTCAGACAGAAAAATTCTTTTTTTAAATAACCTGTTAACTTCATTATAATAAACCATCATGAATACAAGTTTTAATTAAAGCCACTGTTTAAATGTATTATGTGCAAATGTATGCACATCAAATGTATTATATTGCATTCAATGTTTGTACAACTTAATGAATTCTTAAATCATTTCTTTCCGGTTTCAGTCCAGAATTCTCCTCTCGGTGCATCACTAGAGCCGATGCGGCGGCGCTGGTCTACGGTGGGTCTGTGAGGAATCAGATGGACTCAGATCTCTTTACCAAACGCTTCAGCTTCACGGCTGTTTGCATTGTGACTGTTTAAACGCTCGCATGCTGCTGAAACCCGAACGATTACAACGTTTGAGCAGGATGTCCATCATGGTAGTGTTTATTGATTCATTACTGAATTTTACATCAAAATTGTACTGAATTTTAATGCCAATTTTAATTTAAAAAAAAAAAAACACTTTCAGGATTATTCTCATTATTGAATTACAGTCATAAGAATTTAGGGTCACAATGCAAAAAAAAAAAAAAAGATTTATTTTCAGCTTTTTTGCAGAGAGACAGAGAGAGCAACGGGATTGAACTCTGTTCGCCTGAAATGTGTCAGAACTCCAACAAATATGAGTAAAAAATCTTAAATAGACAAAAATGTGTGTGTGTGTGTGAGAGAGAGAGTGAGTGTGTGTGTGTGAGTTTCTCTGAGATTCACTCGATTAATGTTATTCAACATCAGAATAAATGTAGCATTATAAAAGATTTTACATCATTAGAGCGCTGATACTGACACAGAAAATAATTTTACCTTTGCCTTGACTAATCTGGATTTAAAAGATACTTAATATTCCATAATATTATTGATTTAACTGCGCTGACACTATCAGATGAGAACAAAACTAGAATTGAACTGATCTGAAAAATGACTCTATTGTCTCCTGTAGAGCTGCTTTACAGCTAAATTTGAACTTGTTTCACAATTTACGAATTCTGCAACATTGACACTGATATTAAACTGAATTGAATCAATATTGAACCGACTAGAGTTGAATGAATTGAACTTGTTCGTTATCAAACCAAACTGAATCTGAACTGATCTGAATAAGGTCTCTTGTAGAGCTTAAATCAGCTGAATTTGGATTTGTTTCATAAGTTTCCATCATTCTTCCTGTTTATCTCTGTGAAGCTGCTACTGTATAAAGCGCTGTAGAAATCAGGGTCTCAGCGTTTGGTGATGTTCGGTATGGTTTTGCGTGTGTGGGATGGAAATGATCAAAGGGAGCCTCGTTCAAACGCTCACGATGCAACGCATTTGCCTGTGTTTCCTGTCGAGGGCAGAAGATCTGTTCTTCAGATCGATCACAGAAGAGCAGCAGCAGCAGACACCACAGAACGGCATTCTGGGACATGCGTTCCACACGCACACGCATGCAGCAGCGGAGCCGCTCTCACCTCAGACTTCTCCATCTTGCCCTGCGCCTCCACCTGCGTGATGATCTCGCTCATGTTGGTCTCCAGCACCATGCCGCCCATCACCATCTCCGCTAGGATGTTGTGCACCTGCGGATACACAGAACAGACGTGTCAGCGCCCCGCGGCTCACGCTAGCACTCGATTGTGAAGCGTGCATCACCTTATCCACGTGAAAGATCAGGTCCAGCTCACACACGTTCTCGAAGCACTTGTCCAGCGTCTCCACGAACACCTGCGAAATAAGTGATGCTCTTTTTCAGTGTTTGCAGTGCAAAAGATTCTTAAATCAAAATACTTTTACTGGAGAAGCAGAATGAAAGAAGACATGAAGTCTTGTTTTCTGAGAAACTGATCAAAATGAAGTGAGTTTATGATTAAAACAAGAGCAAATATCTGCCAGTGGACTAAAAATAAACTTAATTCAAAGGGAAACAAGTTTTCATTTCATCAGTTCTTGTTTTAAGCATAAACTCAATTATGTTCAGTTTCTCAGAAAAATTAGCAGAATTGAGTTTTTTGTTAGATGTACCTTGATTTGAGGATTTTTATATATTTTTATTGGAAAGCAAGAATATGTGACCCTGGAGCACAAAACCAGTCATAAGGGTAAATTTTTCGAAATTGAGATGTATACATCATCTGAAAGCTGAATAAATAATCTTTCCATTGATGTATGGTTTGTTAGGATAGGACAATATTTGGCCGAGATACAACTATTTGAAAATCTGGAATCTGAGGGTGCAAAAAAATCTAAATATTGAGAAAATCATCTTTAAAGTTGTCCAAATGAAGTTCTTAGCAATGCATATTACTAATCAAAAATTAAGTTTTGATATATTTATGGTAGGAGATTTACTAAATATCTTCATGGAACATGATCGTTACTTAATATCCTAATGATTTTTGGCATAAAAGAAAAATCTATAATTTTGACCCATACAATGTATTGTTGGCTATTGCTACAAATATACCCCAGCGACTTAACACTGCTTTTGTGCTCCAGGCTCACGTATATTGTTTTTTAATGATGCATGCAGCATTTAATGCCATGACTTTATGAATTGAAGATTCTGATTTAAGAATTTTAGGCCTTCATTTGTGGAAGAGTGAACGAAGGCTTTTGAAGCCCCTTTAAGAGGTTTTTCTGTCACCTGATGGAGTTTTTTGTTGGGTTTCAAAGCCCGAATTGATCTGAATAATGACTTCTGTAGAGCTGAAATTGAAGTTGTTTATAACTGATGAATTTTACAGACTTAATAAACTGAACTGACCCAAATCATGACACAGCAGAATTTGGATTAGTCTCATATTTAATGAAGTGTCCATCACTGATTCTGCTGTTTTATAACTGTGAAGCTGCTTTGACACATTCTGTATTGAATAAAGCGCTGTATGATGAAATGTGACCTGGATCAGATCCAGAATGCCCAGCTCGCTCTCGGACGAATCCACACAGAACACAAAGTAAAGCGTGGCGTAGTGTCTGTAGATCAGCTTGTTGTCCGAGCCGCCGATTAACCTGAGAGCACAAACACACACGACGTCAAACACATGACACCGCCAAAGAAACACGCGTGTGTGTGTGTGTGTGTATGTGTGTGAGTGTGTGTGTGTGTGTGTCTGTGTGTGTGTGTGTGTGTGA
>NW_015551030.1:160263-160998 GCF_001515605.1 Sinocyclocheilus anshuiensis | reverse complement strand
CGTGTGTGTGTGAGAGTGTGTGTGTGTCTTACAGTCCGCCCTCCAGGAAGTTGCAAATGTTCTCGTCTCGTTTGGAAACCAGATGAAAGGTTTCTCTGATGATCTGCTGTTCTGTGTCTTCGGTCTGAAAGTAAAAGCAGACATTAATGAGCACACGAGTGTCCACAGGAACCTGTAGGAAGCAGTTCTTCAGTGCGAGCAGCAGGTGTCGCTGTTTCACTGCACTCTGAACGCCACGCTGGCACTGAGCTTCAGCTTCTTCATGCTCACAGATAATGTTACAGGAGTAAAAGCCATTTGTTTTAGTCAAATGCAGTTTGGTGTTTACGAGGACGTCAACACTGATCGCAACTCTGCAACAGTTATTATTGTCCTGTTTATCACTGTGAAGCTGCTTTGAAACAATAATGAGAAAATAAACGTGCCTCGACGTCACACACCTTTTCTTTTCTGCAGCGCTCACACGACTCTCGTTAATAAATACAGTGTGTGCGTAAAGTTCTCGTCAGATGATGTTAATTAACTGAGTGTCATGATGACCAGCTGACAGTGAAACAAACACGAGCGGGTCACGAGAGCCCGTGAAAATGATCGTCTTACTCCAGAATGACCTCTGACCCCGATCACATGTCAGGAGACAAAGAGAGCTCTTCAATATTTCACAGGCTGCAGCCGCTACACGCACTCTCTCACATCACACACACACACACACTCTCTCTCACATCACACCCACAC
>NW_015551030.1:160034-160250 GCF_001515605.1 Sinocyclocheilus anshuiensis | reverse complement strand
CGCTCATACACACACACACTCATATACACACACACACACGCTCACACACACACTCATATACACACACACGCTCATATATACACACACTCGTATACACACACACACTCACACACACACACACGCTCATACACACACACACACACACACTCTCATATACACACACACACGCTCATACACACACACACTCATATACACACACACACATGCTCATATACA
>NW_015551030.1:154740-156555 GCF_001515605.1 Sinocyclocheilus anshuiensis | reverse complement strand
CCGCTCATACACACACACACACTCTCATACACTCTCATACACACACATACACTCTCATACACACACACACACACACACACACTCATATACACTCATATACACACACATACACTGCCGCTCAAAAGTTTGGGATCAGTAAGACTTGTAATGTGTTTTAAAGAAGTCTCTTCTGCTCATCAGGGCTGCATTTATTTGACCAGAAATACAGAAAAAAAAACTGTAATAATGTGAAATATTATTATAATGTAAAACAGCTGTTTTCTGTGTGAATATCTGTTAAACTGTAATGTATTTCTGTGATGCGCAGCTGTATTTTCAGCATCATTCCTCCAGTCTTCAGAGTCACATGATCTTCAGAAATCAGTATAATATGCTGATTTATTATCAGTGCTGGAAACTGTTGCTGCTTCATATTTTTATGGAACCTGTGATACTTTTTCAGGATTATTTGATGAATAAAGTTAAAAAGAGCAGCATGTATTCAAAATATAAATATTTTCTAACAATATAAGTCTTTATTATCCCTTTTATCAATTTAACACATCTTTGCTGAATAAAGCATTCCTTTCTTTCAGAATAAAAAAACACTTTTGAACACACTCTCTCTCTCTGTTAGCCTTCATGGCAAAAATCAAATCTTCTTCCATGACAACAGATTTCAGGGCATTTGTTCCTAATCATAATCCATGTATGGTTAATATTTCAGCTGTAAGAACCACAATTTCTGACAAATCAGCTGTTCAGTTATTCACAACAACACACGTCATGTAACACAGAGTAACGTGTAAAGCATTAAGTCATTCAGTAATAATAATAATAATAATAAGGAGCGAATGATTTACTCACGTAATGCTCGTAGAATTTTGACAGTCGTGGTTTGCCATGATTATTAAAGATCAGAATGGCTTTTATCATGTTCACCGCTGTGGTCGGGTCCAGCTGCGGCTGAAGTCGTCGATGTTACAGATTGATATTCCAATAATCAATAACTAATAATCGCAATCTGACACTCAGGCGCACAGCAGAGCGGAACAGCGCGCCGGAACCTGTCAACAAGCGCGTCAGAGTAACTTCCGCTCAGCGAGCGCGCTCCGTGACGCAGAGACGCTGTCAAAATAAAAGTCACGACGATCCGAGATCGACTGCTCTTAACACGTAAATCCGTAAACGTTTAATTAAATAACTAAAAGTATTCTGTGTAAGTGTATAATGTGTAATTACATCTGTTTTGTGTATATGCGTGTTTTGTGTTTTGCTGTACTGCACTCAAGAATTTCACTTACTGTTGCACCCGTGGTTAAATTAACAACACATATTATTATAGGAAATAATGAACATACGTGTCTATGTGTTTTATTGTGTGATTTCGTTCATGCCTTTTCTTTATATTGTTATTGGTGAATCATGTGTCTTAAACTCTACAGATGAAAAGAGTATGTAACATTAGTTTGGCATTCATTTTTAAGATTTCTTGCCTGTGTAATTGTTTTATTTTTTTTTTCGTCTAGTTGTAGTTATTTTTTATCGCCATTATTCACATATCCCACAACACAAATTATGAAATCACATATAGGCATTTTATAGCCAATGTTCTTTTAGTTCAAAGCAAGGCTTCGGAGCATATCGCGAATCATTTGATTCAGATCAAAACTTCGACTTCGTATGGCGAATCATTTGATTCATATCGGGACTTGATTCAGATCAAAAATTCGACTTCGGAGCGTGTAACACGAATCATTTGATTCAGATCGGGACTTGATTCAGATCAAAACTTTGACTTCAGAGCGTGTAACGCGAATCATTTGATTCAGATCA
>NW_015551030.1:149517-150391 GCF_001515605.1 Sinocyclocheilus anshuiensis | reverse complement strand
ATTTGATTCAGATCGGGACTTGATTCAGATCAAAAATTCGACTTCGGAGCGCGTATCGCAAATCATTTGATTCAGATCGGGACTTCGACTTCGGAGCGTGTAACGCGAATCAGTTGATTCAGATCGGGACTTCGGAGTACGTAACGCGAATCATTTGATTCAGATCAGGACTTCGACTTCGACTTTGGAGCGCGTAACGCAAATCATTTGATTCAGATCAGGACTTCGACTTCGACTTTGGAGTGCGTATCGCGAATCATTTGATTCAGATCGGGACTTCGACTTCAGAACGAGTAACGCAAATCATTTGATTCAGATCGGGACTTCGGAGTGCGTAACGCGAATCATTTGATTCAGATCAAAACTTCGACTTCGTATGGCGAATCATTTGATTCATATCGGGACTTGATTCAGATCAAAAATTCGACTTCGGAGCGTGTAACACGAATCATTTGATTCAGATCGGGACTTGATTCAGATCAAAACTTTGACTTCAGAGCGTGTAACGCGAATCATTTGATTCAGATCAAAACTTCGACTTCGTATCGCAAATCATTTGATTCAGATCGGGACTTCGACTTCGGAGCGTGTAACGCGAATCAGTTGATTCAGATCTGGACTTCGGAGTACGTAACGCGAATCATTTGATTCAGATCAAAACTTCGACTTCGTTTGTGAATCATTTGATTCAGATCGGGACTTGATTCAGATGAAAAATTCGACTTCGGAGCGTGTAACACGAATTATTTGATTCAGATCGGGACTTGATTCAGATCAAAACTTTGACTTCAGAGCGTGTAACGCAAATCATTTGATTCAGATCAAAACTTTGACTTCGGAGCGTGTAACGCGAATCATTTGATTCAGATCAAAA
>NW_015551030.1:147049-148027 GCF_001515605.1 Sinocyclocheilus anshuiensis | reverse complement strand
CGAGTAACGCGAATCATTTGATTCAGATCGGGACTTGATTCAGATCAAAAATTCGACTTCGGAGCGTGTAACGCGAATCATTTGATTCAGATCAAAAATTCGACTTCGGAGCGTGTAACGCGAATCATTTGATTCAGATCAAAACTTCGACTTCGGAGCGAGTAACGCGAATCATTTGATTCAGATCGGGACTTGATTCAGATCAAAAATTCGACTTCGGAGCGTGTAACACGAATCATTTGATTCAGATCGGGACTTGATTCAGATCAAAAATTCGACTTCGGAGCGTGTAACACGAATCATTTGATTCAGATCAAAACTTCGAATTTTTTCTAATTTTTGATCTGAATCAAGTTCCGATCTGAATCAAATGATTCGTGTTACACGCTCCGAAGTCGAATTTTTGATCTGAATCAAATGATTCGCGTTACGTGCTCTGAAGTCGAAGTTTTGATTAGATCGGGACTTCGACTTCGGAGCGCGTATCGTGAATCATTTGATTCAGATCAAAAATTCGGAGCGCGTAACGCGAATCATTTGATTCAGATTGAATCAGATTGAAATTATTTGTGTTACACGCTCTGAAGTCAAAGTTTTGATCTGAATCAAATGATTCGCGTTACACGCTCTGAAGTCAAAGTTTTGATCTTAATCAAATGATTCACGTTAGGCGCTCCGAAGTCGAAGTTTTCATCTGAATCAAGTCCCGATCTGAATGAAATGATTCGTGTTACATGCTACGAAGTCGAAGGTTTTGATCTTAATAAAATGATTCGCGTTACACGCTCAGAAGTCGAATTTTTGATCTGAATCAAATGATTCGCGTTACACGCTCCGAACTCGAATTTTTGATCTGAATCAAATGATTCGTGTTACACGCTCCGAACTCGAATTTTTGATCTGAATCAAATGATTCGCGTTACACGCTCCGAACTCGAATTTTTGATCTGAATCAAATGATTCGTGTTACACGCTCCG
>NW_015551030.1:140674-146750 GCF_001515605.1 Sinocyclocheilus anshuiensis | reverse complement strand
TCGGAGCGTGTAACACGAATCATTTGATTCAGATCAAAACTTCGACTTCGGAGCGTGTAACGCGAATCATTTGATTCAGATCGGGACTTGATTCAGATCAAAAATTCGACTTCGGAGCGTGTAACGCGAATCATTTGATTCAGATCAAAACTTCGACTTCCGAGCGTGTAACGCGAATCATTTGATTCAGATCAAAACTTCGACTTCGCAGCGCGTAATGCAAATCATTTGATTCAGATCAGAAATTCGAATTCGGAGCATGTAACGCGAATCATTTGATTCAGATCAAAACTTCGACTTCGCAGCGCGTAATGCAAATCATTTGATTCAGATCAGAAATTCGAATTCGGAGCATGTAACGCGAATCATTTGATTCAGATCAAAACTTCGACTTCGGAGCGAGTGACGCGAATCATTTGAATAAGATCAAAACTTTGACTTCAGAGTGCGTAATGCAAATCATTTGATTCAGATCAAAACTTCGACTTCGTATCGCGAATCATTTGATTCAGATCGGGACTTCGACTTCGGAGCGCGTAACGCGAATCATTTGATTCAGATCAAAACTTCAACTTCGGAGCGCGTAACGCGAATCATTTGATTCAGATCAGAAATTCGACTTCGGAGCGCGTAACACAAATCATTTGATTCAGATCAAAACTTCGACTTCGGAGCGCGTAACGCGAATCATTTGATTCAGATCAAAACTTTGACTTCGGAGCACGTAACGCGAATCATTTGATTCAGATCAAAACTTCGACTTCGGAGTGCGTAACGCGAATCATTTGATTCGGATCAAAACTTCGACTTCGTAGCGCGTAACGCGAATCATTTGATTCAGATCAAAACTTCGACTTCGGAGCGCGTAACGCATTGTGAGTGTGCATGTAAACGTAGTCAATGTTTTTATCCTTCAAATGAAGCGGGTTTATTTCACTATGATCCACATGATGGCGCTCCAGCACAAATCATAGGAAAACACTTTAAAACGCACAATAACATTCTGTAGTTCTAAAACAAATCTTATTATGTAAGTAAGTAAATAAAGTCGGTGGGCATTTGTTCACCGGCTAGGTTTCTTTTCATGTTAAGAATTAATTAATTAATTAAGTCATATTAGAACATCTCTAAAAAGAATCTGATTAATTTCTAAGAGTGGCACGTGAAAATATGAAGTTAATAATGTGGTTTGAGGAAAGTTAAGCCGTTTAATAAAGCGGGTCAATCCAAACTCTAACGGGGGAGGTCCGTTGATAAAGATCAATAAATAAACAAGCAAAAAATAATTATATTTATTGTCTCTCATATATTAGTTTGTTAAAGCATGAGTGGTTTATGAATGTCTTCTTCATAGCTTCCAGTGCACGTTTACAGTAAAGTTTAGCAGTTTTGCGTCTCTGCGGCAGTGGTCTCGTCCATTACAGTTCAGCTGAATGCATAAAAGCCTGAACTCCAGCAGCGCAGCAGCACTGGAGATGGAGCAGACCGAGGTCATGAAGCCAGACACTCTGGAGGATTTGATCAAAACTCTCCACAAGCTCTTTGAAAGCGACAGCGTCAATGTGGAGGAGGTGCAGAGCATCATGGAGTCCTATGAAAGTAAACCTCACGAGTGGATGAAATATGCTAAATTTGACCAGTACAGGTAATTTTATTGTTATTATTATTATTATTATCAATCTCAGAATGATTATGTGTTGACAGTTATTTTGCCATAGTTAATGCATTTAAGTCTTATAACCACAAGGGTTGTTTTGTTTATTTTTACTTATTTATTTATTTTTTAACCTAACTGAGAAATGCAAATGAAATTAACATAAGAAAAATGTAAATTTTATGTTGCAAACGTTTCAGTCTAACACAAACTTAAGGTGAACTGTGCTTTAATGAGTCGACTTTTACTTCTTCTTTATATCAGAGAACAGAGCGTTACTGTTTCTCCTCCATTTCAACCAAAAGTCCAGTTTTGTCTTGTTTTCACTGGATGCGATGCTGGAGCTCTTCCTCCGCTGCTGTTTGCCCGTGGGCGTGGCCTCTGCTGAGGGGGCGGGGTCGACGCGGGCCAATCAGAGCGCGGCTCCTGGCGCACACCCGCTGCTCTCAGTGCTGCATCACATTCCCAGAGCAAGCTTCCAGGATGCAGGACTTTCTCTCAGTTCACTGAAACGAATATGAATATTAATGAGTGACGTGACGTCAGCAGGACGTGTTGCATTTACCAACAACAGACAGTAGCTGGCATAATGAATAATTACCAGCACACAGGAAGGATGAGTGTTGACTGATTAAAGTCCTTTTACTGTGTCTTTACAGATACACCAGGAATCTTGTGAATGAGGGAAATGGAAAGTTCAACCTGATGATCTTGTGCTGGGGTGAAGGACACGGCAGGTAGCCGCTCGTTCACACTGATGTTAAATCACTTGTGTTGTGTTCGCTCTGTGTTTACCTTTCGACCTGCAGGAGCCTGGGATCATGTGTGGATCAATAATTGAACTCACGTCAATGAATTGGAGATATTAACAGACAGATAATGGCCTGATAGTAGAGTCCAATGTCTGGTGATTAGTGAAGTCATAAAGCCTTTAATAAATGCACAGTGGAGCAGATTCAATTACAGATAAAATAGAAGCATAATGCATAAGCAGTTATTCACTGCGGAATATGAACAAAAAAGGAATAAAATAGCACGTCAGGATGCCTGATCTGTTGTTAATGTTTGTTCATTTCCACCTAATTCAACTTAAAATCTGCAGTTCATTTGCTGCCTTACATTTTAATCATTTCATCTAAGTTTCAAAACAATTAAAGTTTAATACAGCTTTACGTTTTTTTTTCCTGTGTATTAAAATGTGTCCTGTTTAAT
This sequence comes from Sinocyclocheilus anshuiensis, assembly GCF_001515605.1. NCBI lineage: Eukaryota > Metazoa > Chordata > Actinopteri > Cypriniformes > Cyprinidae > Sinocyclocheilus > Sinocyclocheilus anshuiensis. The sequence goes on along the minus strand of NW_015551030.1, from coordinate 143,884 downwards.
TTTTTCTGAGCAAAAAACGAATGAATGAATGATTTTATTTTGAGCATGTAGAAATAATGCCGTAAAAATATATTATATATATTTTTCCATAAATATATCTGTCATGCTGAATGATGATGAACATTAGCCTATTTCAGCCATATTTTGATATTTTATTTTCACAGACGTTATTTGAAACACTTGACTTGAAATTAATATGATTTCAGTGTATATAAAATCTCTTTTGTAAAATTAATTTGACGTGGACACTTGTTTTGTCTTTGACTCATAATAACCTAAACTAATGAAGCTGAACTTGTTTAAATGATTGTGATGAGTTACAGTGATGGGAAAAGCATATGGAGCACAAAACCAGGGTCCATTTTTTAAAATTGAGATTAATACATCAGCTGAAAGCTGAATAAATAATCTCTTCATTGATGTATGGTTTGTTAGGATAGGACAATATTTGAAAATCTGGAATCTGAGGGTGCAAAAAAATCTAAATATTGAGAATATCATCTTTAAAGTTGTCCAAATGAAGTTCTTAGCAATGCATATTACTAATCAAACATTAAGTTTTGATATATTTACGGTAGGAAATTTACAAAATATCTTCATGGAACATGATCTTTACTTAATATCCTAATGATTTTTGGCATAAAAGAGAAATGTATAATTTTGACCCATACAATGTATTGTTGGCTATTGCTACAAATATACCCCAGCGACTTAACACTGCTTTTGTGCTGCAGGGTGGCATACGTTGCCGTGACAGTGCTATAGAAAGTAAGAACTGTTTGATATTGTGAGTGTGTTTGTGAGTTGGCCTGTGTTGGGCTTGATTGCAGCAGCATCCACGATCACACAGACTCGCACTGCTTCCTGAAGCTGCTCCAGGGTCAGCTGAAGGAGACGCTCTTCGACTGGCCCGACCGCACGCTGCAGGGGGGCATGCTGCAGAGATCACAGCAGGTGCTGCTGGAGAACCAGTGCGCTTACATCAACGGTGAGAGGAGCAGCTTGACTCGGGTGTGAGGTGCGGTGTATATCAGGCTGTGGTGAGCAGAACAGAGTTTAAAGGATTCGCTCGGTGTGTTTCAGACTCCCTCGGGCTTCATCGGGTGGAGAACGTGAGCCACACGGAGACAGCCGTCTCTCTGCACCTCTACAGCCCGCCCTTCCAGACGTGCCGGACGTTTGACCAGCGCACCGGACACCACAACAGCGTCAAGATGACCTTCTGGAGCAAGTTCGGCGAGAGGACGCCGTATGTAAGTCTGCATGAGTCTCTCGTTTGCATCTGTGTGTTTGTTATGCAGATTATGGGATATTGCATAGAGAAATGCTGGATGGAAACACCAAGATGCGCATAAAATCTTGCACAACTTATGCAGTTTGGTGGGAAGTGATGATTTTGTTATCCTGAAACATGGAATAAAAACAGATGTTGATTTACAGATGTTTTACATCATATTCAAATCTTCCACGTACATTAAATTCGTAACTTTAGAAGGAAACACTCGGCACTTGAGTGCATTAAACCATTAAAAAATGTGTTACTTGACGTGAAAATAAATGTTAACTAAAATAAAAATAAAATATAAGACACTTAAACGTATTTTATATTAACTAAATTATATGAACCTAACTTCTAACCTAGTTAACAAGACATTTCTCATTTTCCTTTAGTTAACTTAATGTACTAAAACTGAATATAAACTATACAGACATATTTAAAAACAACACCTCAACGACTAATACTTAGTCAGAGAGCAGAAAATATGAAACGAACATCTAATTTAGAATATTGACAGAAACTATAATACACTCTAAAAAATGCTGGGTTGCTTCAACACAACTTTGGGTCAGATATGGACTAACCCAGCTGTGGGGTTACACTTTTAAATTACATTTTTAACCCAAAAGTTGGGTTAGTTCATATCTGACCCAAAGTTGTGTTGAAGCAACCCAGCATTTTTCGAGTGTATTATCTGGATGATAATAAATGAACAGTGATAAGATGAATCCGGTGAATGAATCCTTCTTGGGTTATTTAGAGTTAATGTGTGTTGATCAGCAGATGAGCTGTAAAGGCTGTAATCAGTGTGTCAGAATCCGCTCAGCTGGCTGCTGCAGATGTGTGCAGCTTATAATGTCTTCCACATGCGCTCCAGGTCTGCCAAACACACTGCTCTTATCTCTCGTTCACAGCTTGCGTAAGCTCACCTTGACCAAACAGAAGAGTTTCAACATCAGCCCTGTGCTTTGATAAGATAAGATAGGAGCGCACCAATGAGGCCTGCTTTTAAGCGTGTCTTTATCTATTAATTGGGAGCTTGTGCTTTCATTTGATCACTTTTGTGTCGCTTTCTTACAGGAATCCACCGTTTCACAGGAGAACAACTGAGAAGCACGACAGTGCTCGATGGAGACTTCTGCATTAAAATGATGTTTAAGACTTGATCCAGCTCTTTTTAAGATTCACACCGGACAGTGGGAAGTAATTCAAGCTGCTTAATCGTGGCCTAGTTTAGCGCTGGCAAACGAGGCTGAAGGTCTGAATAGATGAATTAGTTGAGCCGCGTGTCAATCAGCTCTTTGTTGTTGAGAAGAGCCTGTTCTCCCAGCATTCCTGTGTAATCACGCTTTTGTACTGAGAGCTGTGGCCTGAAGAGTGTAATTTATGTTCAGTCGAATGAAAGCGCTGTCCTCCGTCAACAACATCACGCTTCAGCAGAACTCCATCGATGTGTTTGATAATCGCCAGCCTCCGTTCTGCACACGCTCGCGCTTTTTTTCGATTTCCAGATATTGCCGTCAGTAATCGATGTTGTTGAAGAAATATGATCTCTGCATTTGTAAACTGGAGCTTTTATTTAAAATGGACCTGAATCTTACCTGGAAATTCATTTTTGTCTTAACGTTGACGTAAATAAAACATTTCCCAAATGTTGTTGTTTTTTCTGTGTGAGTGTGTGAGTGTCTGTGTCTGTGTGTGGGTGTGTGTTTGTGTGTTTGTGTGTCTGTGTCTGTGTGAGTGTATGTGAGAGTGTGTGTGTGTGGGTGTGTGTGTGAGTGTGTGAGTGTCTGTGTCTGTGTGTGGGTGTGTGTTTGTGTGTCTGTGTCTGTGTGAGTGTATGTGAGAGTGTGGGTGTGGGTGTGTGTGTGAGTGTGTCTGTGTCTGTGTGTGGGTGTGTGTTTGTGTCTGTGTCTGTGTGAGAGTGTGTG
>NW_015551030.1:129177-140256 GCF_001515605.1 Sinocyclocheilus anshuiensis | reverse complement strand
AGTGTCTGTGTGTGGGAGAGGGGGTGTGTGTGTGTTTGTGTGTCTGTCTGTGTGAGTGTATGTGAGAGTGTGTGTGAGAGGGTGTGTGAGAGGGTGTGTGTGAGTGTGTCTGTGTGAGTGTATGTGAGGGGGTGTGTGTGTGTGTGAGTGTGTGGGTGTGAGAAGGTGGGTGTGTGTTTGTGTGTCTGTCTGTGTGAGTGTGTGTGTGAGAGTGAGTGTGTGAGAGAGAGGGTGTGTGAGAGTGAGTGTGTGAGAGAGAGGGTGTGTGAGAGTGAGTGTGTGAGAGAGAGGGTGTGTGAGAGTGAGTGTGTGAGAGAGAGGGTGTGTGAGAGTGAGTGTGTGAGAGAGAGGGTGTGTGAGAGTGAGTGTGTGAGAGAGAGGGTGTGTGAGAGTGAGTGTGTGAGAGAGAGGGTGTGTGAGAGTGAGTGTGTGAGAGAGAGGGTGTGTGAGAGTGAGTGTGTGAGAGAGAGGGTGTGTGAGAGTGAGTGTGTGAGAGAGAGGGTGTGTGAGAGTGAGTGTGTGAGAGAGAGGGTGTGTGAGAGTGAGTGTGTGAGAGAGAGGGTGTGTGAGAGTGAGTGTGTGAGAGAGAGGGTGTGTGAGAGTGAGTGTGTGAGAGAGAGGGTGTGTGAGAGTGAGTGTGTGAGAGAGAGGGTGTGTGAGAGTGAGTGTGTGAGAGAGAGGGTGTGTGAGAGTGAGTGTGTGAGAGAGAGGGTGTGTGAGAGTGAGTGTGTGAGAGAGAGGGTGTGTGAGAGTGAGTGTGTGAGAGAGAGGGTGTGTGAGAGTGAGTGTGTGAGAGAGAGGGTGTGTGAGAGTGAGTGTGTGAGAGAGAGGGTGTGTGAGAGTGAGTGTGTGAGAGAGAGGGTGTGTGAGAGTGAGTGTGTGAGAGAGAGGGTGTGTGAGAGTGAGTGTGTGAGAGAGAGGGTGTGTGAGAGTGAGTGTGTGAGAGAGAGGGTGTGTGAGAGTGAGTGTGTGAGAGAGAGGGTGTGTGAGAGTGAGTGTGTGAGAGAGAGGGTGTGTGAGAGTGAGTGTGTGAGAGAGAGGGTGTGTGAGAGTGAGTGTGTGAGAGAGAGGGTGTGTGAGAGTGAGTGTGTGAGAGAGAGGGTGTGTGAGAGTGAGTGTGTGAGAGAGAGGGTGTGTGAGAGTGAGTGTGTGAGAGAGAGGGTGTGTGAGAGTGAGTGTGTGAGAGAGAGGGTGTGTGAGAGTGAGTGTGTGAGAGAGAGGGTGTGTGAGAGTGAGTGTGTGAGAGAGAGGGTGTGTGAGTGTCTGTGAGGGGGTGGGTGTGTGTTTGTGTGTGTCTGTGTGAGTGTATGTGAGAGGGTGTGAGTGTCTGTGTGTGGGCGTGTGTGTGTGTGAGAGGGGGTGGGTGTGTGTTTGTGAGAGTGTGTGGGTGTGAGAAGGTGGGTGTGTGTTTGTGTGTATGTGAGAGTGTATGTGAGAGGGTGTGTGTGAGTGTCTGTGTGGGTGTGAGGGGGTGGGTGTGTGTTTGTGTGTCTGTCTGTGTGAATGTATGTGAGAGTGTGTGTGAGAGGGTGTGTGTGTGAGTGTGTCTGTGTGAGTGTATGTGAGAGGGTGTGTGTGTGTGTGTGTGAGAGGGGGTGGGTGTGTGAGTGTGTGTGTGTGTGTGTGTGTGTGTGTGTGTGTGTGTGTGTGTGTGTGTGTGTGTGAGAGAGTGTGTGTGCGCATCTGCATGAGTTCTGCTTAATTCTTGAATGTAAACTTTTATCCAAAGACACTTACAGCATTCAGGTTATCAGTTCTTGCTTTACCAGGAATCGAAGTGTTTTGTGTTATGGATCAGAAGAATCTTCTAGAGGACTCGTTTTCATCCTTGTTTCATCTTCACACACTACAGTTAACTAAAACTAAACCCATTGCAAATATTGTTGCTTGAAATTGAAAAAACGTAAACTGAAATAAAATATAAAAAAAAAAACCTGAAACCAGCTAGTTTTCAAGTCGATATTTCTCATTTTCATTGAGTTTAACTTGATGTACTAAAATCAATAAAACTAAACCAATAATAAATAAAAATGTATAAAAACAAAACAGACACGCTGTATTAAAAAGAAAAAAGAAAGAAAATGTAGTGGTAATTTTTCTGCCAGGACATTATACATTAATTTTACGGATCTTTCCGTTAACCGTAAAACACAAAGAATGAAGTGCAAAATTTAAAATACACATAAAACACCTGTAAAAAATCAAAACGGAAAATTCCTACATTTTAATACAGTACATTGTGATCTAATTTTTTTTTTTAATTTACAGTGCATATTTCAAAACAACAAAAACTAATAAAAATGAGGGGAAAAAAACAAAATAAAGAATAAAATTAACATGAAAGCAGAAAATATACAACTAAATCAAAATATTAACAAAAAGTATAATTGAATCAAATGATCTTCTGCTTGTTGATCAAATGCATTGATAAAAGTGTGAATGCTGTGGTTCTTATGATCTGATCTCTGACTCGTTTGTCCGTGTTTCTGAACGAACAGACGTCTCGAAGCTTCTGAGTTTGGTGTTGAGGCACGTCTGCCAGATTCTTCATTCACACTCCAGGAGCTGCTGCGGATCATCTTTTCCGTGCTGATGGCCAGGAATGAGCTCGCAGCTGCAGGGGAAAGCTTCAGTTCAGTGAAAAACAAGAGCAGGTTCCTCACTATAGGACTCGTTTCTCAATGCTTAAGTCATTAGTTCAAAACTCTTCACAGTTCTCCAAACCACATTTCATCTTGATACAGCAGTGAATATCACATTCGAAATGCACTAAACACACACGCACACGTCTCAAATCAGCTCATTCTTCCACACGCTAGCAAACACACAGACTTCATCACAACGACCTAAAAACTCGAACAAGCAGCATTACGCAGTGGTTGCTTTCGTAAAATTACTTACAAAACAAGAAAGACACGTTCTACTGTTTATAATTCAGTGCAGTAAATGTTCATAGTCCGTGTTTACTTTACAGCACAACATTATTCCTAGTTTTTCTCCTTCTGCACAGATGATGAAACTGAAAGACTGTGTAGGGGTTATCACATTGTTTTTAAAATTCAGAATATGTTCCAATGTGGTATTATTGTATGTAAATGTTCATAGTCCGTGTTTACTTTACAGCACAACATTATTCCTAGTTTTTCTCCTTCTGCACAGATGATGATGAAACTGAAAGACTGTGTAGGGGTTATCACATTGTTTTTAAAATTCAGAATATGTTCCAGTGTGGTATTATTGTATAAATGTAGCACATTTCTGTATTACTCATTTTTGTGTTCTGGTTTTGAGCTTAAGTTTGATCTTGTAGGGTCATTGAGTTTTGGTGTTTTCTGTGTCTGAGTGAGAAAAGAGTTCGTGTGATATGAAAGATGTTTTCATTGAATGCATTTTATGATAAATGATCCAGTTCATCCACATTGATGCTCTTGAGCTTCGCTTTGTGCAGAGTTTTGAAAACGTGAGAAATGTGTGTAAAACACTGTAATACTGTAACTCAAACAGCTGAAGTGCACATCTGCACTAAATAATGATGCATATGTTGTTCCATTACTTTAAATCATCAAAATAATTTAACCAATTTCAACTTCAAGTTCTTTGAGATTAAACTCAGTTTTTAAAAGTCTAATTTGAGTTAAAAGTCTCTGGCAGCGTCTGAACCGAAGGTTTGAAGTTAAAGTATGGTGGAGATGTTTTACAGTGTGTTATATTGTTTATGATATCCTTCCTTCCTGTAGCGTCTGCAAGGTTCGATTCAGATTCTTTTCTCGTAACACACATGCTCCTGTTGGGCCGCTGCTTTAATAATGTGCCAACAAAATCAATACAGCAGGAACCTTGAGCCCATGAGAACAGGAATTCAGTCACGTATCACCGTGCATTACTGCGAGCCTCGAGTCTCGGTGAGAGTCGTCATAACTCGAGGGGATTCTGGGATACACACCTGTCACTGACCTCAGCTGTAAAGTTCAGGAGAAACGCTTTCAAAACCGCAGTCACCCATGAATGTTTTCAGCTCCTCCGGCAGTATCATATCTGTGAAAACAGCCATAAAACATTACGACTGCGTTTATCTGCGTTTATCGTTCGTTGTCTCTTCCTCAGGACGCACATCACAGAAGCAGTAACATGGGTAACACAGAACTGTAACATGGGTAGAAGATGTATTACAGTTTTTTACGATTGCTTAAGCACAATTTTGAAAACAGGGCCCGGTTTGTCAAAACACTACACACAATTAACACAACCCTACACCAAAGTAGCACAACACTTCAGATCATTTGCAAAATGGAACACTTTTGTCAAAACTATACACAACTTTATAAAAACAATATTTTGTTACCATACGAAACACACATTTCGTGTGTGTGTGTGTGTGTGAGAGAGAGTTTGTGAGAGTGTGTGTGTGTGTGTGTATGTGTGTGAGTGTGTGAGTGTGTGTGTGTGTGTGCGTGCGTGCGTGTGTGTGTGTGTGTGTCTCAGCGTAATGATCAGTGTTGGGGTAAGCATTACAAGTTATGTAATCAGATTACTTTTTTCAAGTAACTAGTAAAGTAACACATTACGTTTTAATTAACAAGAAAATATCTGAGCTATCTGAGTTGTGTGTAAACACTGTCTGTCTGATATGGTACAGTGGTTGTGTGTCTGTGTGTCTCATAATGTGAGTAACAGTCTCATTAACGAGACAAAAGGCTGTTTTTCACTCAAACGGAAACCAGGAGGATTTCAGTCGTCTTTATTAGAGTCACGGCTCCAAAAACCACAAAACCAAAATGTGATATTTTAGGACACTGAGCAGATGAGAGATCAGGAATAATAAAGCTGAACAGCAGAAGTCAGTAAAGCTTCATGTCATCAACAGATCAGACTCTTCAGACCAGAAGCCTGTGGGTTTGCCTGCATCTCTGGGTCGTATCATTGATCTGATTTTCAACAAAGTCAATCGAAAAACAAATAGCACACAAATAACAGAAAGTTTGATGATTGACAGAGCAGGATGGGACAAGTGCGTGAATCCCTGATGGCTACAGATGAGAATGAGGGGTTTTCTTGTTTATTTATGGAAAGGATAATGGTTTTTATGATAGTGTAAATGTGTCTCATTAACCCAGAAACTGTGTAAGCGCCCAGCGGAAATGTAACAGGAATCTGCATTGGCCTCAGCCTCGTCGTCTGGAGTCTACAAGGCCCCGATCAGACAGAACGCATTGTTTTGCAGTGAGAGGCGGCTTTTTAAAAATAATTTTCTACTGGCAGTGAGTGTTTTGTGTGCCCCGGGCGCCTCGTGTTTTTGTAGGAGCGCTCTGAGCACCTGAAGTGAACCGACGCGCAAAGATTGGCAAGTATTTCACGACACCGATCTCCTTTACGGCTGTTTCAGTGGTAACCAGAGGACATGGTTACAAACCAAGCGGCAACCTCCCGCTCTCTCTCGTGAAGCCAACACGGAAGTGACTGAAACTGTAATTCGTCGACTGGCCGCTAGAGGCTGGCTGCAAAAGGGAGTCAGTCCCATAGACTCCCCATGTTAAAATGCCCAACTTTACAGCAGAAAAAAAACGTTAACAGCCTGGTACCCAAAGTGGTTTTGGTCTATATAGCTAATTTTGCCCTTCATGACAACTGTGAGGGGGGTGAATTTTTTTATAACTCATCCGTTTAAATTATATTAAGCCTTAAAGTTCTGCATAATTAAGGGCGTGGCCACTTGAGTGACAGGTGGATTGCCGCTGCTGTCACCACCGTCGAGCTAGGTGGGTGTGGTTTCAGCAACCTGCTCCCGCCTTTTTGCCGATTTTCGATTATCCGGGAGTGAAGCGCCGCCAAGGTGGCGACGGCTGGCTCCGCCCACTTTAGGCTTCAAAAACGCTCTTCGGAAACCTACGGGTGACGTCACGGACATACGTCCATGTTTTTTTACAGTCTATGTTACAAACACAGAACAGAGACAGAAGGTGCGTCCCAAATCGCGTACTTATGCACGATTCTATGACGTTTTGTAGTATAAATAGTGTGAGTAGTGTGTTCACACTGAAAATTCCTAAAAGAAAAAGTGCACTTTAAATACCCGGATGATGCACTTAAATAACCGAAAAAATGTGGACTTGCACACTTCATGCACTCAACTGTCGCAGCTTTGATTACGTAGTGAAGGGGGAGGAGCTACCAGACTCTGAATGACAAAATAAGCTTATATAATTCATACACTACATGGTTGAGTACATATGTACAGAGTGTATACGTGCATAGTGTATAGTGCGTCATTTGGGACATATTGAGGAGTTCAGAACCGGAGCAAAGACCACTGGAAGGACTCGAGATGTGATGTGGATGTTCTTTGCATTATGATTGATAATAAACAGTTCTCGTCACATGGTGCAAAATATTTAATAAAACTGCCGAACACTTTTCTTCTGTTTATGTTGTACCTTACATAACCAATGTAAATACATTTATTATTATATATATATTAGTTATTCTTACAAATTTATGGATTGTTATTCTAAGCGAGGACATTACTTTTTCGTAAGTCACCATAATATCGGTTTTCCAAAATGCAAATGTTAAAGCACACACAGTCACATGGCTAATAATTAAAAACAATAAATAAATTGCTATGGAAACGACTAGCCGCTCGGTAAAAGAAAAAGTCAGATATGATCATTCATGTTCTGCTTTCCCAAAAAATGACAGATGATATGTGATTTAATCTGACTTAAAATGTCCTTCCTTACTAACATATCAATAATGTAGGATAAAGGGATTAAGGACAAAGACTTTAGATTTACTATATTATTATTATTATTATTATAAATACTATAGAAATCAAAACACTTCTCTAATAGAGGCTACCTCCTGAGATTGACAGCTGACCATAACTGTAAATACAAAAGACTTTATTAAATAATAAAATCAATGCATTACAGTCGGAGCCCCGCCCACAGAAAAACACCAGCGTGTAAAGCTTGACGATTGGTTAGTTTGACCGGAAGGCGGGGCTTCCTTCAGTATGGCGGCCATCTCGAGGGTGGCACTTTCTCTCATTCATAGCAAAATCTTTGTCAATCTATAGTCTTTGGCCGTCTTCACTAGTGACACTTTAAGAGAATCCTAATATATTATTATCTAGTCTGTGATACACTGAAGCAGTGCACATGTTGCTCAGAGGAGGTGTTTTCTGTGACAGCAGACTACAGACTCAGTGCCACATCATCACAGTATAGTCTGCTAATGCTGCTCTCTGCTGGTCTGATCTGTCTCAGAGATGCAGATGCTCTGAACACAGTGTGCTTGAGAGTCTCGATCAGAGCAATGAAGAGTAAACAGCAGGAGCTCCAGATCTTCTGTGTGTGTGTTGAGTTTTCTCACACTTTTATTGAGCTTGAACAATAAACATACAATATAATGTAGCTACATAATAACAGCTTCTAGTTTAGCATGCATTACACTGCTATATTAAAAACAAAGCACTCTTTTCAATAGAACAGATGTATTCCTACACAATTTTACTGTCAGAAAACATCTTTACATTTATACACGACGATATTTGATGGCTGTTTGGTTTGCTTTATTCAGTTAAATTTCGGAACAAAATTAACAATTTTATAAAAAAAAAAGTATTTAACAGAAAAAACAGAACAAACAACACAAGTACAAAACTGCAAAACTAAATAAAATCGTATACTTTAACTACGGAACAGCCATCTACGGTAACGTTGTGACGTAGTTACGCACGTACGTGCAATGTCACCCATCAAACAACTTCCTACTTCCGGTTCGGTTTCGAGGTAAGCCGCACTCATCACTCTCCGTCGTTATTTGCTGTAAAGTGTGATGGTTTAGAGCAGCAGGTAGATCTATCTCGTCGCATTTGCGCTCACTGGTGTGTTTGAACGCGCTGAGCTCGAGCTCTCGTCCGCGGAACCGCGGTTTAATGAGCCGATCGACATCCGGGTTCCAGAACAATCTGCTGCAGATGAAGAATAATAATCTGATCATATCTGAAAACTTAATTCTGACAGGAACCACTCACACACAAACTCTCGCTCACTCACTCACTCACTCACACACACACTCAGAGACACACACACACTCACTCACTCAGAGACACACTCTCTCACACACACAAACACACACACTCAGAGACACTCTCTCACACACACACACTCACTCACTCTCTCAGAGACACACTCTCACACACACACTCACTCTCAGAGACACACTCTCTCACACACACTCACTCACTCACTCACTCAGAGACACACTCTCTCACACACACAAACACACACACTCAGAGACACTCTCTCACACACACACACTCACTCACTCTCTCAGAGACACACTCTCACACACACACTCACTCTCAGAGACACACTCTCTCACACACACTCACTCACTCACTCACTCAGAGACACACTCTCTCACACACACAAACACACACACTCAGAGACACTCTCTCACACACACACACTCACTCACTCTCTCAGAGACACACTCTCACACACACACTCACTCTCAGAGACACACTCTCTCACACACACTCACTCACTCACTCACTCAGAGACACACTCTCTCACACACACAAACACACACACTCAGAGACACTCTCTCACACACACACACTCACTCACTCTCTCAGAGACACACTCTCACACACACACTCACTCTCAGAGACACACTCTCTCACACACACTCACTCACTCACTCACTCAGAGACACACTCTCTCACACACACAAACACACACACTCAGAGACACTCTCTCACACACACACACTCACTCACTCTCTCAGAGACACACTCTCACACACACACTCACTCTCAGAGACACACTCTCTCACACACACTCACTCACTCACTCACTCAGAGACACACTCTCTCACACACACAAACACACACACTCAGAGACACTCTCTCACACACACACACTCACTCACTCTCTCAGAGACACACTCTCACACACACACTCACTCTCAGAGACACACTCTCTCACACACACTCACTCACTCACTCACTCAGAGACACACTCTCTCACACACACAAACACACACACTCAGAGACACTCTCTCACACACACACACTCACTCACTCTCTCAGAGACACACTCTCACACACACACTCACTCTCAGAGACACACTCTCTCACACACACTCACTCACTCACTCACTCAGAGACACACTCTCTCACACACACAAACACACACACTCAGAGACACTCTCTCACACACACACACTCACTCACTCTCTCAGAGACACACTCTCACACACACACTCACTCTCAGAGACACACTCTCTCACACACACTCACTCACTCACTCACTCAGAGACACACTCTCTCACACACACAAACACACACACTCAGAGACACTCTCTCACACACACACACTCACTCACTCTCTCAGAGACACACTCTCACACACACACTCACTCTCAGAGACACACTCTCTCACACACACTCACTCACTCACTCACTCAGAGACACACTCTCTCACACACACAAACACACACACTCAGAGACACTCTCTCACACACACACACTCACTCACTCTCTCAGAGACACACTCTCACACACACACTCACTCTCAGAGACACACTCTCTCACACACACTCACTCACTCACTCACTCAGAGACACACTCTCTCACACACACAAACACACACACTCAGAGACACTCTCTCACACACACACACTCACTCACTCTCTCAGAGACACACTCTCACACACACACTCACTCTCAGAGACACACTCTCTCACACACACTCACTCACTCACTCACTCAGAGACACACTCTCTCACACACACAAACACACACACTCAGAGACACTCTCTCACACACACACACTCACTCACTCTCTCAGAGACACACTCTCACACACACACTCACTCTCAGAGACACACTCTCTCACACACACTCACTCACTCACTCACTCAGAGACACACTCTCTCACACACACAAACACACACACTCAGAGACACTCTCTCACACACACACACTCACTCACTCTCTCAGAGACACACTCTCACACACACACTCACTCTCAGAGACACACTCTCTCACACACACTCACTCACTCACTCACTCAGAGACACACTCTCTCACACACACAAACACACACACTCAGAGACACTCTCTCACACACACACACTCACTCACTCTCTCAGAGACACACTCTCACACACACACTCACTCTCAGAGACACACTCTCTCACACACACTCACTCACTCACTCACTCAGAGACACACTCTCTCACACACACAAACACACACACTCAGAGACACTCTCTCACACACACACACTCACTCACTCTCTCAGAGACACACTCTCACACACACACTCACTCTCAGAGACACACTCTCTCACACACACTCACTCACTCACTCACTCAGAGACACACTCTCTCACACACACAAACACACACACTCAGAGACACTCTCTCACACACACACACTCACTCACTCTCTCAGAGACACACTCTCACACACACACTCACTCTCAGAGACACACTCTCTCACACACACTCACTCACTCACTCACTCAGAGACACACTCTCTCACACACACAAACACACACACTCAGAGACACTCTCTCACACACACACACTCACTCACTCTCTCAGAGACACACTCTCACACACACACTCACTCTCAGAGACACACTCTCTCACACACACTCACTCACTCACTCACTCAGAGACACACTCTCTCACACACACAAACACACACACTCAGAGACACTCTCTCACACACACACACTCACTCACTCTCTCAGAGACACACTCTCTCACACACACACACACACACACACTCACTCTCTCAGAGACACACACACACTCTCTCAGAGACACACACACTCACTCTCTCAGACACTCTCTCACACACACACTCACTCTCTCAGAGACACACTCTCACACACACACACACACACACACACACACTCACTCAGAGACACACTCTCTCACACACACAAACACACACACACTCATTCACTCTCTCAGAGACACTCTCTCACACAAACACACACTCTCAGAGACACTCTCACACACACACACACACACTCACTCTCTCAGAGACACACTCTA
>NW_015551030.1:126132-128794 GCF_001515605.1 Sinocyclocheilus anshuiensis | reverse complement strand
CAGAGACCCCCTCTCTCTCACACACACTCACTCACTCACTCACTCACTCACTCACTCACTCAGAGACACACTCTCACACACACACTCACTCACTCACTCAGAGACACACTCTCACACACACACACACTCACTCACTCACTCAGAGACGCACTCTCTCACACACACACACTCACTCACTCTCTCAGAGACACACTCTCTCTCACACACACACACTCACTCACTCTCTCAGAGACACACTCTCTCTCACACACACACACTCACTCACTCTCTCAGAGACACACTCTCTCTCACACACACACACTCACTCACTCTCTCAGAGACACACTCTCTCTCACACACACACACTCACTCACTCTCTCAGAGACACACTCTCTCTCACACACACACACTCACTCACTCTCTCAGAGACACACTCTCTCTCACACACACACACTCACTCACTCTCTCAGAGACACACTCTCTCTCACACACACACACTCACTCACTCTCTCAGAGACACACTCTCTCTCACACACACACACTCACTCACTCTCTCAGAGACACACTCTCTCTCACACACACACACTCACTCACTCTCTCAGAGACACACTCTCTCTCACACACACACACTCACTCACTCTCTCAGAGACACACTCTCTCTCACACACACACACTCACTCACTCTCTCAGAGACACACTCTCTCTCACACACACACACTCACTCACTCTCTCAGAGACACACTCTCTCTCACACACACACACTCACTCACTCTCTCAGAGACACACTCTCTCTCACACACACACACTCACTCACTCTCTCAGAGACACACTCTCTCTCACACACACACACTCACTCACTCTCTCAGAGACACACTCTCTCTCACACACACACACTCACTCACTCTCTCAGAGACACACTCTCTCTCACACACACACACTCACTCACTCTCTCAGAGACACACTCTCTCTCACACACACACACTCACTCACTCTCTCAGAGACACACTCTCTCTCACACACACACACTCACTCACTCTCTCAGAGACACACTCTCTCTCACACACACACACTCACTCACTCTCTCAGAGACACACTCTCTCTCACACACACACACTCACTCACTCTCTCAGAGACACACTCTCTCTCACACACACACACTCACTCACTCTCTCAGAGACACACTCTCTCTCACACACACACACTCACTCACTCTCTCAGAGACACACTCTCTCTCACACACACACACTCACTCACTCTCTCAGAGACACACTCTCTCTCACACACACACACTCACTCACTCTCTCAGAGACACACTCTCTCTCACACACACACACTCACTCACTCTCTCAGAGACACACTCTCTCTCACACACACACACTCACTCACTCTCTCAGAGACACACTCTCTCTCACACACACACACTCACTCACTCTCTCAGAGACACACTCTCTCTCACACACACACACTCACTCACTCTCTCAGAGACACACTCTCTCTCACACACACACACTCACTCACTCTCTCAGAGACACACTCTCTCTCACACACACACACTCACTCACTCTCTCAGAGACACACTCTCTCTCACACACACACACTCACTCACTCTCTCAGAGACACACTCTCTCTCACACACACACACTCACTCACTCTCTCAGAGACACACTCTCTCTCACACACACACACTCACTCACTCTCTCAGAGACACACTCTCTCTCACACACACACACTCACTCACTCTCTCAGAGACACACTCTCTCTCACACACACACACTCACTCACTCTCTCAGAGACACACTCTCTCTCACACACACACACTCACTCACTCTCTCAGAGACACACTCTCTCTCACACACACACACTCACTCACTCTCTCAGAGACACACTCTCTCTCACACACACACACTCACTCACTCTCTCAGAGACACACTCTCTCTCACACACACACACTCACTCACTCTCTCAGAGACACACTCTCTCTCACACACACACACTCACTCACTCTCTCAGAGACACACTCTCTCTCACACACACACACTCACTCACTCTCTCAGAGACACACTCTCTCTCACACACACACACTCACTCACTCTCTCAGAGACACACTCTCTCTCACACACACACACTCACTCACTCTCTCAGAGACACACTCTCTCTCACACACACACACTCACTCACTCTCTCAGAGACACACTCTCTCTCACACACACACACTCACTCACTCTCTCAGAGACACACTCTCTCTCACACACACACACTCACTCACTCTCTCAGAGACACACTCTCTCTCACACACACTCACTCACTCACTCACTCAGAGACACACTCTCTCACACAAACACACACACACTCACTCACTCAGAGACACTCTCTCACACAAACACACACACACTCACTCTCTCAGAGACACACTCTCTCACACACTCACTCTCTCAGAGACACTCTCTCACACACACTCACACGCAGTCACTCTCTCTCACACACACACACACTCTCTCTCTCACACACACACACACACACTCACTCACTCTCAGAGACACACTCTCTCTCACACACACACACTTTCTCTCAGAGACACACTCTCTCAGAGACACACTCTCTCTCACACACTCACTCACTCACTCTCAGAGACACACTCTCTCTCACACACACACACTCACTCTCTCTCTCACACACACACACA
>NW_015551030.1:116704-126066 GCF_001515605.1 Sinocyclocheilus anshuiensis | reverse complement strand
CACACAAACACACACACACACACACACACACTCACTCACTCACTCACTCAGAGACACACTCTCTCACACAAACACACACACACTCACTCACTCAGAGACACTCTCTCACACAAACACACACACACTCACTCTCTCAGAGACACACTCTCTCACACACTCACTCTCTCAGAGACACTCTCTCACACACACTCACACGCAGTCACTCTCTCTCACACACACACACACTCTCTCTCTCTCTCTCACGCACACACACACACTCTCTCTCTGTCAGTGTTTAAGCGTCTCTTTCTCGCCGCAGCTCTGTGCAGTGGTGGTTCAGAGGACCTGAGGGAGAACATGTTGGCCTGGTTTCTGCTGCTGTGTGTGCAACTGATGTTCAGCTGGATCTGCGCGTCTGAACTCACCTTCGAGCTGCCAGACAACGCCAAGCAGTGCTTCTATGAGGACATCACCATCGGCACCAAGTGCACGCTGGAGTTCCAGGTAGAGTTCAGTCACAGCAGCGCAGAGGACAGTGCAGGACACGTTCTCAGAGATACTAACTAAACACGTCATGTTCAGATGAGCGATGCACCTGCTCTGGAATAAGAGTCTTCATTTATATTTAGAGATCATATTGATGTATAGTGTTCCCTAAATTGTCTTTAAAAAGTCTTCAATTGACCTACATCAAACCTGCAGAAAGTTTGTGCTTATACAGTGTGTAAGTGTGTGTGTGTGAGAGAGAGTGAATGTGTTTGTTTTTGTGTGTGTGTGTGAGAGAGTGAATGTGTTTTAGTGTGAGTGTGTGAGTGAGTGTGTGCGTGTGTGTGAGAGTGAGTGCGTTTGTGTGAGAGTGTGTGTGTGTGTGTGTGTGTGTCTGTGTCAGTAGCTGTTTCCTCCAGTGGAGTCCCACATTTGCAGGATTTACATTTGTAGTTTCCCAGAAAAGAGCAGGTCTGGCAGGTCTGTAGTCTCTCGGGCAGGAGATGTGAGCATTGAGTCGGCTGCGTCTCTTTCCTCAGGTGGTCACCGGCGGTCACTATGACGTGGACTGTCGTCTGGAGGATCCGGATGGGACGGTCCTCTATAAAGAGATGAAGAAGCAGTACGACAGCTTCACCTTCACCGCCTCCAGAAACGGCACGTTCAAGTTCTGCTTCAGCAACGAGTTCTCCACCTTCACGCACAAGACCGTGTACTTCGACTTCCAAGTCGGCGACGACCCTCCGCTTTTCCCCAACGAGAACCGAGTGACGGCTTTAACGCAGGTGATGAGTTACATTCACTGGACTGCACGGAGTTAGTGAGTCTGACATCATAAACCAGCAGAAATCTGACACATGCTCCCACAATGGGTTTATTTAGCATGTGTTGAGGTTTATATGCCAGCTTAGTGTTAATTTTGTCAGCTATTTTTAAATTTAGTCTAAGTCTGGTGTCAAATGTAACTTTTAGTTTTTGTCATATTTCGCAAGCTTGTCCTGTTTTAGTTTTAGTCAGTGAAAACTTCATATTTTCGTCTTACTGTATAATGGTTACAATGATAAATATTATTATTATCTGCCGTACGTATCCGTTTAACAGAAAAGCTCTGTTTGGGGGATTTGAGCTCTTGATATCTGGCAACCGCAAACATGAACGCTCGCGTAATAGAGTCTTGCACAGCAGTCTGAAATGTCTCAGCTCCACTTTTTTTAAACAAAAATAAAAAGGTTTTGGTAAAGTTTTCGCGCTTTTAACTACATTTTAGTCTCGTCTTTTTTCGTCAACACTATTGCATGTTGATATAGTCTGTTATCGTTTAGTGACCTTATTATCATCTCGTTTTAGTCAGGGGAGAACATTTTTCGTAATAGATTTAGTTAACGAAATTAACGCTATGTCAGCTATAAGTAAAGGGCAACCAGCAGCTGCTGAGACCGCGTCTAATGCTGCTGCTTTGTTTCAGATGGAATCCGCCTGCGTCTCGATTCATGAGGCTCTGAAGTCTGTGATCGACTATCAGACGCACTTCCGTCTGCGAGAGGCTCAGGGCCGCAGTCGAGCGGAGGATCTGAACACCAGAGTGGCCTTCTGGTCCATCGGAGAGGCCTTCATCCTGCTGGTGGTCAGCATCAGTCAGGTGCTGCTTCTCAGGAGCTTCTTCTCAGACAAGAAAACCACTACAACCCGCGTGGGGTCATAACCGGGTCGCATCGAAGGGTTTTTATACAAAGAATGAGTTATTTAAGCTTAAACACTTTGAGCTTGTTTTCTCTAGTCCTGTGTGTGATCCTCAGCTCATTTCAGTGCTGAAATTTAAACTGGTTTATTTATTTTGTGGCTGTGTGTTGACTCTTTACATGACGTGAATGTGAACATTAAAGCATGTACAGACACTGTAGACCTGCTTGACACACCAGTGCAGTTTATATACGTCTGATTGTATCATTAGTTCATCCGTTCAGTCTTCATAGAACCGCTATGTGTTATGAATGCGAGAGAGCTGTATTTGCTGTATTAGGCATCCTTGCTAATGTTTCCTAGTCGTCGTTTTCGTTTCATGACATTTTTATTAGATGTTTCTTTTTAGTAGCGGTGCATTGATTTCTTTACTTTGTTTGAATGGGTTAATAAATGTCCGGAGGAACGTCTCAAAGACTCTTTTTCAATTATTTTCAAGTGTATATTTGATCAAGTATCGTTTTACATGATCAGATGCAAGAAGAGCATGACTGGCTTGTTTTTGTATCTCTGGATGTGTACCGACTGCTTCCGTTCACTGAAGCGTGGATGTCACCTGTGCATAAACTACAGCAAAACTCACCGGTTTAAAGGATTGCTCTATGCATTACACTAGCTAGTTTGTATTGGCTCATAAAGCATGCCTCTACAGCAGATATCTGTGCTCTGTAATGCTCAGTCATACACCAAATTTGCACTGCAGAGGTGGCACAGAAGCGCTTCTGAAGTGGCATTTACACACTGTTTAATGCTGATCAGTGGTGGCTTAAATGCATTTACACAGCAATTATCACTGTATACTTGGACACTAGGACCTGAGCAGGCATGATTTAGTCTGGCGGCATTGCATCTTTACACAGAATTTTGAGCAGGCACAGAGCAGCCTTAACTTGAGGCGTCTTAACACAGATGAATTAAGGCTGCTCAAAAATCTGTTTAAAGATGCAATGCTGCATAAAAGCCAGATAAAATTATGCCTGCTCTGATCCACTTTAGCCCCTATTATCAAATGGCAAATTTATACGGCAAAGGTGGCACAGAAGCACTTCTGAAGTGGCATTTAGGTGTCTTTACACAGACTGTTTAATGCATTTACACAGCAATTATCACTGTATACTTTGAAGCTAGGACCTGAGCAGGCATGATTTAGTCTGGCTTTTATGCGGAATTGCTTCTTTATATTGAATTCTGAGCAGCATTAACTCAAAACGCCTGTGTAAAGACACCTAAATGCCACTTCAGAAGCGCCTCTGAACCACTTTTGCCGTGCAAAGACGCCTTCTGAAGTGCATTGTGAGTCTGCACAGGTTCAGTATCGAGTCACTGCTTGTGCTCTGAACATCACATTCGTTTGCATTTAGCATGAAAGCAAATGCTTTCTGTACGGTTCCCCAAAATAAAGCAGAAACATGGAATCAACGATGCATAACATATAACGTTGTAAAAGCGTTATACACATAAATCTGGCCTCTAGCGGGCGCTGTTTGCTGACACGCATAGCGCAGTGAACAGGCAGATCTGCGGGAAGAGCGTTTAACGCCTCGCTCATCTCTGAATCCGTCTTTGAAGGCTCACTGAGGAGAAAACACCTCAGAATCGTCGCGTTATTAGAGCGCTCGCGCTCAGTCTCGCGTCGTGACTGTTTTCGTTTACCTTTAAATGGAGAACGTTTGGGCGAGACGGTGATTGGACCGTTCGGCTGTCAATCACGCACGATGGGGCGGAACCTTCGGGCCGCTGTTACAGACGGGGACATCAGCCGTAGAGCGACACTCGTCGAGGGGAAAGACGGAACCGAGACGTGGAGCAGAAATGGACTTTAGGGCAGAATAATGTTGATCTGGTGAGCCTCTGGCAGGAGTTCGCGCCGCGCTGATCGTGTGTGTTTGATGAGGAGCATCGCGGCCGATGCTACAGGAAGCGGGGGAGGGAAGAGCCGCAGCGACGCGCTATTTTTATCGCTTTGTATTATTTGGACTCGACATGAGCTAAAGGACCTTCACAGACCGTGTGCCTGACAACACCGACACGAATAAACGGCCGTTACCGGAGACAGTCGAGGCCGCGAAGGATCCGGTGAGTGCTGACGCGCTGATTAACCGACAGAAAACGACGCCGTGTGTGACACGAGAGAGTCCGGTAAACGGTGCTGTTTGAGCTGGAAATCTGTGTGAATGAGGATGTCAACAGAGATAATAACGAGCCTCTGGAGCACTCGATGACGCCTAAACTGTAGAAGCTATATATATATATATATATATATATACACATATAATCTGTGCTAGTGCTAGTTTCGTCTCTCATCACGTGATGAAATCAATCCTCACTCCTGCCAATATTTCACATCCGTTCATGATTTATATGCGGAGCAGTGTAACTTCAGATTCTCACGAAACTGGCTAAATATGACAGAAACCCCTCACTCATATTGCTGCCAGTTCATAAACACAGTCAGAAGAACTAGTTTGACTAACTAGCAGCTAACCCAGTCATAATCAATCTTACTTTTAGGGTTCAATTATTTTTTATGAGTAGATGACTAGCTTTTAAGACTAAGTACCTTACCTGACACACAAACACCTTCGAGGAACAGTTGAAGATGAACTCATCATTTACTCGACTTTCTTTCTTCAGTGAACAACACAAAAGGTGTAAAGTGAAGAATCTGTCACCGCAGTAGTTCTTCACTATACAGTCTTCAGGAATAGCGATGCGTGTTTCTAAAATATTGCATTCGAATATTTGGACTCATAAAAACCAAATATTCGTTTATTTAAATGTCGTTTAACGAGCTTCAGTTTCTGAACAAGCTTATTTACTGCTGATCACAGAACCGTGCTTCACTGAAAGATACGCATAACAATCGCAGCTTCTGTCGAATCGCGATCTCGATTCCATTTCGATTTATCGTGCAGCCCTAATCCACATGAAAGTTGGCTCCTCAGTCTGATTACAGTAAGACGTTCCTGCGACACAAAGATGACGGTGTGCTGTGTTATCTAAAATAGTCGTTCATAAAGTTCGAAAAGGTTGAAGCGTATTACAAGAGTGTTCACAATGGGCTGTGTTTACATTAATCTCGTGTTATAAAAGTATAAAAGCTGAGGTGCAAGTTCATTTAATTTCTTACATTACTCAGCCGAATGCACAAGTGTGGTTAAAAACTAGCTTAGAGCGACATCTGCTGGTAAAAACTAAGCTCAGAATCGATTCCAGAGAGACTCGCGATGCATTTGGAAGATCACAGAATCGATTTATCGAGTGACTTGAGAGCTGGATTTCATGGGGTTCTCTTTGTGGTGGTGACATTATAACTCAGTTTCACTGATTCGTTTGATCAAGAGTAATTCTATTTTGCAAGATCATTTTGATGACCAGACTTCGCAGACGACGACATTCTGTGATCAAATACAACAACTTGTTAACACGCTCCACAGCGCCACCCAGTGCATTTACTTAGAACTGACTTTTAGTTTGCGTGCTTGGGATTTATCATGGATTCCCTGCATTTACGGCCAGCAAAGCAACACGTAGTAAAATACATAGTCAAATAGTGTTTTTATTTTTCGAATAATAATTGGAGATCGAATATTCGACTATTTGTGCACGCACCTAGTGAGGAACGGCTCCAAATGCAAGCTGAGCTCTTCGTAGTTTGTTGTCTGATTTGTGAATGTCAGGATATTCCTCAGAATTGAAGCTCTTGTGAAGACTGTCGTGTCTGTCGAGGGAACCATTCACAAAAACAATTTAATAGGGACGTAACGATTCACACAACTCGTGATGTAATAGGATTCACAAAACTGATTTCACAATATGTGTTTCTCACGATTTTTTTGAACAAAATGAGGTTTAAGACAAATTATAAATGAAAAGGTGTCTGTTTATTACTTCTCTGACAAAATGCTACACATTTCTTTGTGAAATAAAATTAAATAAAATAAATCGCTTGCCTGTGGAGGAAACCACTGCATTTTAATCATGATCCAAGCAAAGATGCTGCATACGTGAGCAGATTCTGATTTAAATTAGATTGAATAATTTAGAAATTTGAAGCAAAACAGAATGATTAAACTTTAGCTTTATGAAACTATTCTACATAAATCATATCTGAGCGAGACCGAAACAGCAGAAGCTCTGAATGAGACGCAGTTTCACTCTCTGACAGCAGGAGGCGCTCATGCAGCAGCAGATACAGCGTTTCCTTGGTTACCGCTGTAAACACAGCAGCTGCGCTTATAAACACTGCATTAATATGCATTACAGAGACCAGATGAGACGAAATCACCATCTAACCTTTCCTGCAGACAGTCAGTTCTCCTCAGAGACACATTCATATAAACCCCGAATGTATCGCCTTTCCTTTAACATCTCAACACACGTCAATCCTCACTTATTATTATCGATTTTCAACTGGCTCGGGGTGCATCATTACGTCCCTTCAAATTAAACTTGTATTGAAAGCATGAGCAATGCTGTATGTGTCTTGATTTTGTTGTTTTTGCCGCAGGGTAACCCTATGCCATGGATTTAAAAAGTGCTGTTTTCAACGCCGCCCGAGACGGCAAACTGAGGCTCCTCCAGAAACTCTTAGAGAACAAGAGCGATCACGACGTGATGAAACTGATGGCGGAGAAGACCAACGGAGCGACGCCGCTGCTCATGGCCGCGCGGTACGGGCACCTGGAGCTGGTGGAGTACCTGATCGAGTGCTGCTGCGCATCTGTGGAGGTCGGAGGCTCGGTGAACTTCGACGGGGAGATCATCGAGGGAGCGCCGCCGCTGTGGGCCGCCTCGGCCGCCGGACATCTGAAAGTCGTGCAGTCTCTGCTGGGTCACGGTGCGTCTGTGAACAATACGACTCTTACGAACTCCACCCCGCTGAGAGCCGCGTGCTTCGACGGACACTTGGATATTGTCAGATACCTGGTGGAGCACAAAGCGGATCTGGAAGTGGCCAACAGGCACGGACACACCTGCCTCATGATATCATGTTATAAAGGCCACAAGGAGATCGCGCAGTACCTGCTGGAGAAAGGAGCCGATGTCAACCGGAAAAGTGTGAAAGGTGAGACCTGCGGGGTTCAGCATTCGGACTAGAGGCTCTCATGCTGTCAATCTTTTTTGTGAAAGGCAGAGTAGGTGATTTGGTTCAAAAACATTTTTTTGGTCTCTTCACATCCCGATAGTAATCACTGAGTTAAGTGGTCCAAATGTATTTATATCGTCTGTGGAAGGAGTAAGACCATCAAATGTTTGTCCAATCAGATTCCTTGGCCTGAGGATTAGTTCGATGAATGTATTTGCATCCCTCCGCGCAGACATCAGCGCGTTCCGTTACGCTACTGCAGACTGAGCGAGAATGGAAGGTGCTATTATGTAATATTCTGCGCTTAGTACTGTAATGTTTTCTCACCGGTGAATGAGACATGAGGTGATCTGACTGCGCTGGATTCGTCTCTCATCGTGGCGCTGGTTAGCCTCTGTGCGGTCATGTGTTTTTGGAGAGTGATTTGCAGGGAGGGTGGGATCTTATGCTGTCAAAGCCAAGCTTGCTATTACTAGCCTCTCCGAAATCGCCAGCCCTACCTTTAAACTTCATTAGCTATGTTTCCATCCACCTATTTTTATGCAGATTTTGGGATATCACATAATAAAATGTTGGATGGAAACACCAAGATGTGGATCAATTCTAAAAAGGCGCATAAAAAGCTCAATATTCGCAAATATTTTATGCGATATTCCAAATTCGCAACTTTGGATGGAAACATAGCTAGTGTAATCCATCACAATCAATTCGTGAATGTTGACAGTTCTGTATTGAATTGTCCAAATTAGGGATGTGTTGTCGTCGTGTCATTCACAAAAATGTCGGTTCTCTTTGAACACAGTGAATGACCGCAGCATCACTTTCCACCGCTTCTCCGACAGACCGTGTGGATCTCATGGAAACTGATTGATTCTCAGCGTTGTTTGTGTTTTAGACTTCATAAAACAAGGCTGTCACTAGGCTGCACGATTATGACAAAAATCATAATTGTCGATTATTCCCTTGAAACTGTAATTGTGATTATTAATTATGATTATTTACATTGAATGATGTTTATACCATTGTTTGCATGCCATATTTTTATATGAATATGAACAAGCTGAAATCACTCTAACTGAAAAACTTTTACGACTTATTTTCTTTAGCATTAAGCCTCAAATGTCAACTATACATTGGATTGGTTTCTTCTTTAAATAAAAAAAAATATGCATGGTATTATAATGTTATAGTAAAGTTAAAATGAAAACAATGGAAAAAACCTTAAGATAAGCTGTAGAAAGAAAAAAACACATCTTAAGCAATAACAGAATCAATGATGGAATCTCAGTTGTGTTTCACTTCAGATTCTGCTGTAAGACAATAGATTCATTATTCAGATCAGGTTAGTTCAGTGTTGATTCAGTTCAGATGAATAGTTTGAATTTCATAGATTTTTGAAGCAAGTTCAGTTCATCTATAGCAGTTCTACAGAAGGCACCAATGTTGTTATTCAGCTCCAGTTCAGTTCAATGTTAATTCAGTTTGATAAGTCGATGTTGCACAGAAGACAATAGCTCACGTGAAGCGTGTCATTTCTTGCATCAGCAAACAGAACTGTGAAAATATTGAGCGCCTCCGTTCGGTTCTGCTAGTGCTGCACATTTAAATATACATAACTTAGCGCAGCTTCTGTTTATCTTCAGTGACTGTAGTATTTCTGTCATTCATCGATGCGTCTCTGATGACTTGCGTTCTGTGTGATCTTTGTCTTGAAGGTAACACGGCTTTACACGACTGCGCTGAGTCCGGGAGCTTGGAGATCATGAAGATGCTCCTGAAGTACGGCTCCACCATGGAGAAGGACGGCTACGGGATGACGCCGCTGCTCTCCGCCAGCGTGACGGGCCACACCAACATCGTGGATTTCCTCACGCAGCACCCTCAGACGGGCAGAACGGAGCGCATCAATGCTCTGGAGCTGCTGGGGGCCACGTTTGTGGATAAAAAGAGAGACCTGCTGGGAGCGCTGAAGTACTGGAAGAGAGCCATGGATCTGCGGCACAGCGACCCCAACCACGTGCTCCTGAAGGACGAGCCCAAGCAGCTGGTGCCGGCCTACGACTACAGC
>NW_015551030.1:91429-105572 GCF_001515605.1 Sinocyclocheilus anshuiensis | reverse complement strand
CGGTGTCAGAACAAATTCATCTTGATAATGTCAGATAACTTTGATAGAAAGGTATGTAATGAATTCGTCTGAATAGCTGTCAGCTGTTAAATTTAAAGAACACAATTAGATAAAACCAATTTAGCTCAACCAATTACCAAGCAATGCATAATTTTGTTCAGTCTGTGGTGTAAAAAGGTCGCATTAGAAATTAAAGAAAAAAACACTTAAGCAAAACATGATCAGGTCAAAGTGTGAATAATTTTTGGTCCCAAATTTTTATCTGTTTTGCACTGTATGAAGAATTTTTGGTTATGTCACAGTTTACTTTATTTTGCTATCCTCACTTACATAAATGAACTATAGTGTCCTGCACCCACTAGTAAAAATTATATCTTGTGTCTGAATAATTTTTGGTTTGACTGTATTTTAGCGCAGCTTCTGTTTATCTTCAGTGACTGTAGTATTTCTGTCATTCATCGATGCGTCTCTGATGACTTGCGTTCTGTGTGATCTTTGTCTTGAAGGTAACACGGCTTTACACGACTGCGCTGAGTCCGGGAGCTTGGAGATCATGAAGATGCTCCTGAAGTACGGCTCCACCATGGAGAAGGACGGCTACGGGATGACGCCGCTGCTCTCCGCCAGCGTGACGGGCCACACCAACATCGTGGATTTCCTCACGCAGCACCCTCAGACGGGCAGAACGGAGCGCATCAATGCTCTGGAGCTGCTGGGGGCCACGTTTGTGGATAAAAAGAGAGACCTGCTGGGAGCGCTGAAGTACTGGAAGAGAGCCATGGATCTGCGGCACAGCGACCCCAACCACGTGCTCCTGAAGGACGAGCCCAAGCAGCTGGTGCCGGCCTACGACTACAGCAAGGAGGTGAACACGTTCGAGGAGCTCGACAGCTTGATCGCAGACCCCGACGACATGCGCATGCAAGCGCTGCTGATCCGAGAGCGCATCCTTGGCCCGTCGCACCCGGACACATCCTACTACATCCGCTACCGCGGGGCCGTCTACGCCGACTCGGGCAACTTCGAGCGCTGCATCAAGCTGTGGAAGTATGCTCTGGACATGCAGCAGAGCAACCTGGACGCGCTCAGCCCCATGACGGCCAGCAGCCTGCTGTCCTTCGCCGAGCTCTTCTCCTTCATGCTGCAGGACCGAGCCAAGGGTCTTCTGGGCACCTCCGTGTCCTTCCAGCAGCTGATGGAGATCCTCAGCAAGAGCGTGCTGGAGATCGAGCGCGCCGTCAAGCAGCCGCGGCCCGGCCCGGATCCAGTGCAGCTCGGCAAGGTGCTGTCCATCATCCTGCACCTCATCTGTCTGCTGGAGAAAGTGCCGTGCACCGTGGAGCAGGACCACTTCAAGAAAGAGACCATCTACAAGTTCCTGAAGCTGCAGGCCTGCGGGAAGAACGGCTTCAGTCCGCTGCACCTGGCGGTGGACAGGAACACCACCTGTGTGGGCCGCTACCCCGTCTGCAAGTTCCCCTCCTTCCAGGTGGCTTCTATCCTGCTGGAGTGCGGCGCAGACGTGAACTGCCGCGACGAGGACGACAACAGCCCTCTGCATGTGGCTGCGTCCAACAACCACCCCGACATCATGAACCTGCTGATCTCCTGCGGCACGCACTTCGACAGCACCAACTCCCTCAAGCAGACGGCCTGCGACCTGCTGGACCAGAAGGAGCTGGCCAAGAACCTGATCCAGCCCATCAACCACACCACGCTGCAGTGTCTGGCGGCGCGTGCCATCATCAAACACGGCCTGGCGTACCGCGGGAACATCCCCGATCGGCTGGAGGCCTTCGTGCTGCTGCACAGATAGTGACGGACGACAGCATCGGCATGCAGCGCTTCCAGCAGAGTCCTGTTGCGTTCGTTCTCCGTTTCGTGCCGCAGGTTCGCATCTCTATGCTTTCTCTATGCAGAGACGGGTAGCCGCCGGATGCTGCGGGTTGGTTTGGTTCTCTCGAGTGGACTGGAATGCTGTCGTTATTCCCCTCCAGCGTGAGCGAGCATCACCACGTGCTTAATGTTTGCAGATACCATAAGTGCTTTTATTCTTCCTATGCACAGGCTGTAATGTCAGGACTGTTCTGTATTACTGGATTGTGCCACGTGTTCATGCGAATGCCTGTTTTTTTTTTTTGTTACTTTATATTAATCTTTTTCCTCACTGTCTCCTGATCCGATCGTGAGCTGGTGAATCCGCCTGTTTGAAGATATTGAATGTTAAATCTTTGAACACGATTGTTATCACACAGCATGTGCTGAGGTTTTAACGGTTTACCATCAGACATACTAACCAGTGCCGATATTAACAGCTCTGTCTGAGTTTGTGATGATGATGATGATGATGATGATGGAATCGTAAGCTCGGTGTAGTTTAAGTTCAGCTTTAGCTACTTTTGTGTGGTTTGAACTCAAGGGCTTTAGATTCTCTTACAGGCACAGTACACTAGTAAATGAAACAAATGTACAGTCAAAGGTCTTGCACTTTATTGCAGTAAAATTTGATATTCATATTATGATAGCATAAAGCTTGTTGATGTCCATAGAGCATAATTAACAATAAACCTCTGTTGCACTTCAGCGTTTGTCTGTGTTTTTCCCTGCAACAGATTCAACGGCTGCAAAATATTTAGTCGCGTGACAAACCGTCAGCGCAGGTGTGACGGGGATGTTCTCAGATCACTTCACTGAGAGCGGTTTTAACACTGACTGAATCAGTGATGGTTTTCTGTGGAAGTCTAACGCATCTAATGGGCTAAAACAATTCCAGGTGCACTTTAGAGAAAACCTAGCAAATATTTAATGACTATGATGCTGATTTCTCAAGTGTTTTGTTTGTAAGCTGTTTTTCGCTTACGATTAATGACACTTGTTTTATTGTCTGAGCAAGCTCTATTTGCGGCTGCTGTATATGACGGTGACGGGAGGTGTTTTATTCTCTCGTCCTCCTGGTTCTCCAGCTTTCTAAGATGATTTAGGCGAGCTCGGAGTGTTTTCTGGTGACTCAGAGAGGGTGTGATCTGTGTGTCGTTCCTCAACAGGTTCATGTTCGTTTATTTCCTCGTTGGACTGCCTGCAATCTTTCTTTTTCTTAGTCCAACACTTTAAGTCTCCTTAAAGTCAGAATGAAATTAACCCTATTTATTTTCTTCCTGCATGTTACTGTAAGTGATTCATCTGTCTGTGTATTTATTCTGATATATGTGTAATTGTTCATCATCTTTAATCAGTCTGTCCTAACTTGCTCCACCTGTGATGTGACTCAGTGTTCATTCTGATGATCACACGCCGATCAACATCCAGCAGATGAAATCACGTCTGCCCTACATTTCTATTCTCTAGTTTGACAGCGTCTTAGATTGAAAATACATCACAGCTCTGTTCAAGATGCTTCAGAGTGTTTGGATGTAAAGCTTCAGCATCTTACAGGAATAGGGATTTACACAGTGAACTCATGGCATAAATAGTGTTTTATACATGATATAGGGTTTCTATGAATCTGGAAACATTTGTGCATGTGTGAAAGAAACGTTTAATCCATATCTTTATCTGCTAAACCACACCGCTAATGCTGAATTTAGGGACAATTATCTTAATTATCACCAGTGTGCTCTTAATGAAACCGCTCTGCTTGTTTTCACACACTTTTCTTTCGGGACTCGACATGCGACACTTAGCCTACTTTTGTGGTGTCTTTAAATAACCTTGAATAATGTCCCGCTCAAAGTATGTCCTACATCGAGGCCTACATCCGTGCTTTCTCAGGAACCGAGAGGAACCACAGACAGGCCTGTTCTTCACAATCCAAAAACCACTAGAACAGTGTTGTATATTTTGCTGACTTGTGTACTTGCATTATCCCAAGCGGAAGCGCTCGACTGTGGCATAATAAAAGCTCCGCTGCTTTCCAGCCGTGTGTCGCGCTCGTTCAGCGCCTCGTTTCGCTTCGACGGCTTTCAGCCTCACCCTGCTTCATTCTACTACGTTAATAAATCATTAACTCATCCATGAACATGATTTCTGCCCGAGTCCCGTCGGATTGCATCGGCTGTGGGGATGAAGACCACAACTCCCATGATTCCACACTCAGTCACAGCGTCATCTAACTACACCTTTGTCTCTTTGTTTGTTTTGAATACACGCCCTCTAGCGGCGAAAATTACATACTGTGCCTTTAAGCGTGTAATCTTCCTCCAGAAAGCTGTGGTCTACAGACAAAATCACTGATCGATTCTTTCGCACAAATACATTTCTTGGAGGCAGCAGGAACAGAAATGCTGCCTAATAGCCAAAGAAAGCATTGCATTAATCTTCAAAACACTTTGCAGTAACAGGAGGATAAAGAGTGAGACGTAATAGTCCAGCAAATTCAACCAGCATCACATTAGATCCTCTGTGTTCATTCTGAGGCTGAAAGCAGGGAAGTGAGACCGTACACGAACCCTGGAGCCCTGGAGGCACAATCTATTAATGCTTCCCAGATAATTATGTCTGGCATCAATGGGGATCTACTATCCCAAATATCTGGCTGATGGAGTTCTTTCTATTCTGAGTTCAGTACCACAACACTGTTACATCAGCATTCAGAGAATACTCCACAAACCAAGCGTTATTTAACACGCATCTTTTCTCTATCCGTCTCTACACCACTGAAGGCTATAGGCAGGTGCGCATGCGCGAACAAAATAAAAACTGCGATGAGTAAATAATAAAACATGGCACTTGCGCACTAACATTGTTGACAGCTGTTAAAGGGTTAATCCACCCCAAAATGAAAATGTTGTCATTAATCACTTGCCCCCATGAGGTTCCAAACCCGTAAAAGCTTCGTTCTTTTTAGTACACTTTAAAGTAGCCGGATTCCGCTGGAAACCCGAGGACTTGGCAACCCTGGATATCTGTCCCTAATGGAAGCGTTTCGCCACTGAATTAAACATAAATTGACTTTTTTTCCTCAGAATTGGGAGATATAAACTCGCAATTGTGAGAAAAATGTCAGAATTGCATGTTTATGTCTTGCAATTCTGAGAAAAAAATGCCATAATTGTGAGTTACAAAGTCACAATTACCCTTTTTATTTTTTATTCAGTGGCGGAAACGCGCTGTTATAGTCCCCAGTGCAGTTTCATACATCTCTAGACTTTTTAAAGGAGAAATTAGTGTAATTAAAGGAAAAGACCTCCATTGAACAAACAAGCCCTGCAATTTAATAAAAGAACATATATTATACAGACAATTATTGATTACATTATTTAATAACTTTCAATAAAACAGTTGCAGTGGTTGTGTAAAAGCAGTTCCTGTTGCACTTACACAGTTTTGACCAGCAGGCGTCACCAGCGTGTGGCGTTTCGAGCGCTTCGAATCAGTGAATCATTTGCCAAGCAATTGATTCAATTGATTCGAAGCTTCAAAAAGGTTCGTTTCTCCCATCACTAGGGCTAGTTTTATACGTTTGATCTCTGGTTGTTCAGAGTTTGAC
The DNA here is from genome assembly GCF_001515605.1 of Sinocyclocheilus anshuiensis. Taxonomy (NCBI): domain Eukaryota; kingdom Metazoa; phylum Chordata; class Actinopteri; order Cypriniformes; family Cyprinidae; genus Sinocyclocheilus; species Sinocyclocheilus anshuiensis. The sequence continues at coordinate 100,087 of NW_015551030.1, read as the reverse complement.
CTATTGCATAAATTATACTTGAGCTAAATACGTGTATTTAAATGTTTTTCTTATTTGATATTCTACCAGTGATAAAACTCTAGTTTTGAGGAGCTCCTGAGATATTTGCATAAAATGTTTAAAAATATATTTATATACATTTATTTTCTACCAATATGTTTTTTGTATATATTTTTTAAAAATATATATATTTTTCCAAAACATCTAAAAATATATTTTGCCTTCTGTTTCAATTCAAGAAAATACATTCACATATTTCATATTTAAAGAAAAACTTAATTTGTTGTCTATAACGTGTGAACATGTAACGTTTAAAAAAAACAGTATTACAATATATATATAAAAATGAAACATTATTAACTATTAACTAACTATAAATCTAAGTTTGATCTCTAATAGACTTTTCCATCCATATTTGCATTTAATGTAATTGTAGGCTAATGTAAGATTGGAAAAGTGTTTCCTTGACCCTGACGTACATTTTGAAATCTATTTTGGTTAAAACTAATTACATTTGTTTTTTTTTTCAAAAATACATGTCATTAAGTGTCACTGTTTACAACATACATGTAGCATATATTTCACATATATTTTGGCCACAGAACATGTATTTTTCTCACGCTGGACGTCTCTGGACCCGTGTTTCAGATCTTCCACACAAACTATCTGCTTTTACCTTTACATTACAACATATTTAGCTGGACGCTTAGCCTGTGCACGACGATGCTGATGATGATGATGATGATGATGGTGCATCAGCTGATGTGTTATTAAAGGAAATAAATAAAAAAGCATTTGATTAATTGCACAAAATATTTTAAAATGTACAGTAAGTATTACATTTAAAAGTAATAACATTAGTTATTCTGTGCCAATTCTGGCGGCCCATCTTACCCCAAGGGTCTAATTATACTGTTTCACTTCAAAATAAAAACAATATTTTCCCTGGATCTGAAAACATTAATGTGCATAATAACAACAACCTTTGATGTTCAACAGAATACAGTGTCAGAGACTGTTCAGAAATCTCTCCACAGAGTGTTCCTTCATAGAGATGACACTCAAGTCAATCAAATGAACTGAAAAAATGTGTAAAAAGGATGCATTTTAGTTTCTCTTCAAGATACAAGAAACATTTTATACATCACAGCGCGTCTGTTTGTAAGTCATTAAGAATCAGAGCCGCAGCAGTGCCGCAGCGGGACTCTTATTTTGCCGCGTGTTCCTGCAGCGGAAGCGGAAGCGGCGCGCTGACCGTCTTTCTCCTGTGTGAGATGATGGCGGATTTTGATCACGAGCAGCTAGATTTTCTGCGCGAGCGGCACGTGCGGTTCTTCCAGCGCTGCCTGCACGTGCTTCCCGAGAGATACGCGCCGTACGAGACCAGCAGGTAACCCAGCACCGGGACACACACACACACACACACACACACACTCTCTCTCTCTCTCACTCGCTCGCTCACTCGCTCACTCACTCACACACTCTCTCTCTCTCTCACTCGCTCGCTCACTCACACACTCACACTCACACACTCTCTCTCTCTCTCTCTCACTCGCTCGCTCACTCACACACTCACACTCACACACTCTCTCTCTCTCTCTCTCACTCACACGCACACACACACACAGGTTTGTTTTTGTGAAAAGTGGGGACATCCCATAGGCGTAATGGTTTTTATACTGTACAGACCGTATATTCTATTGCCCTACACACACACTCTCTCTCTCTCTCTCACTCTCTCGCTCACTAGCACACACACACCCACCCACACACACCCACCCACACACACACACCCACACTCACACACACACGCACGCACGCACACACAGACAGACATCAGCTGTAGACACAGGCTTTTCTCTGAAGTGCACTGCTGGTATTACTCTGGACTGAGACTGTTCAGAAATCTCTCCACAGAGTGTTCCTTCATAGAGATGACACTCAAGTCAATCCGCACTCACTCACACACACACACACACACACACACACACACACACGCGCATACATACACACACATGCATACACACTCAATAATGCTTTGGCATGAGTGTCTGTTTATGAGCTGCATATGTTGGTCATATGGATATTAATGACTACATGATTTGACTGACTGTCTGCAGGAAAGGTTAGATGGTGTTTTCGTCTCATCTGGTCTCTGTAATGCATATTAATGCCGTGTTTATAAGCGCAGCTGCTGTGTTTACAGCGGTAACCAAGGAAACGCTGTATCTGCTGCTGCATGAGCGCCTCCTGCTGTCAGAGAGTGAAACTGCGGCTCATTCAGCGCTTCTGCCGTTTCGGTCTCGCTCAGATATGATTTATGTAGAATAGTTTCATAAAGCTAAATTCAAATCAGAATCTGCTCACGTATGCAGCATCGTTGTTTGGATCGTGATTAAAATGCAGTGGTTGCCTCTACTTTTAAATGACTACAGAGAGTTCGTCCTGTAATAGAGCAAAAAACATCTTGTTCATGTACTCATATTTTCATTCTATCTTAGATCTTGCTTTAATATTTTTTATCAATAATAACAAATTGGTATTGGAGTCGGCCATGAAAAATCGAGATTGGTGCATCACTACTGACGGCGAACACTTCTATCCAGTGCTCCACTTTAAGAGAAGGATTTTGAATGACGCTAATTAGTCTTGTGATGAACGTTTGCAGTGAAGTGGAAAGCTGCTTCAGTTAGTCAGAATCCACTCAGTTTTTCACTTGACCCTTTTAAAGCAATACTTAATTGAAAAATATTTGAAGGATACATGCCAATATTTTAAAACATTCTTTAATTTTATTGTAATTAGCTGTAATAATGAACTAATTTAAATTATTTTTATTTTCAAATAGTTAAATAAAGTAGTTAGGGATGTAATGATTAACCGCGAGCCGGTTGAAAATCGATTCAAATATGTGACGATTCAAATCGGTTGAGATGCTAAACAAATCGCGATACAATTGCAGTAGGAGTTTATACGAATGTATCTCTTTAGAAACGGTTACGTGGTATTTTCTTTTCATCTTGCCTCTGTATAATGCGTATTAAAGTAGTGTTCATAAGCGCAACGCTGCTTTGTTTACAGCGGTAACTAAGGAAAATCTGTATCATTGCTGTGGTAGCTCTGCTTTGTTTACAGCGGTAACCAAGGAAACGCTGTATCATTGCTGTTCCATAAGCGCCACCTGCTGTCAGAGAGTGACTCTGCGTCTCATTCAGAGCTCCTGTTGTTTCCTTCAGATATGTTTTATGTATAGTTTCATAAAACAAAAGTCAGAGCATTCTGTTTTTGCTTCAAATTTCGAAATTATGCAATCTAATTTAGATTAAAAACTGCTCATGTTGCATGTCTGCAGCATCTTGCAGTGGTTGCCTCTAATTTTAAATGGAAAGAGCACAGACAAAGCCTTAGTTTGTTCATATGAAGAGATTTATTTTATTTGTGTAACTTTCTTATTTGATTTGAGGTTTGTTTTAAAATCTCAATTTAGTTTTGTTATATTTCAATTTCACAAACGTGCAGCAATAGCCTAATAAAACGACACCTTTTCATTTACTGTGTAATGTCTACAATCTCATTTTGTTAAAAAAAATCATGAGAAAATCGAATCGTGAAATCAAATCGTGAGTTGAGTGAATCGTTATTCGTTACATCCCTAAAAGTAGTTAAATACTTTCAATATTTTTTGTAATGGTACTGAAATTGGTTCTTAAAGGGGTCCTATTATGCTCTTTTGCAATGTCTTGATTTTGTTTTGGGGTGTACTAGAACATGGTCTCATGCTAGGTGGTTCGAAAAACGCATTATTTTTTACATAATTTACATTACAATACCTTTCTCCCCAGCCTGGCACAAACGGCTCGATTAGCTCCGGGTTTGATGAAGGCCCGCCTTCTGAAATACGAAATGTGATGTGATTGGTTAGCTGTCCCAGTGTGTTGTGATTGTGCCAGCAGGAGGCGCTGTTGGAGTAGAGATCAGGGTTTCCCCGGTAACAGCTGTACACAAAGCAGCTCCGCCCACAAACACTGCTTTATCAGATATTACATGCAAGATTACATGAAAATTACATCCAATTTTCTGAAGACAGTTGGTCTTCTTCAAGCGTTCTAACACAAGCTTTGTGACATCACAAAACCCGGAAAACAAACGCTGTAGTCCAAACGAGCCGTTCGTTGTAGTTCTTGAAAAGGGATTGAAAAACGAAATATCTCTCTTTGGACTGGACTTTGAGGTTTGTACGTTTTAAGATCTTTTTTGATGCCCAAACATACACACTGACTATAATTCAAAAAGTGAAAAAGCATAATAGGACCCCTTTAAAATCATTTGCCGTATTGTATAATTAAGAGCTCCCATTAAAGAGCTGATTTTGTAGTTACATCATGGCCATAAACTATACTTCTAGAGAGAGGAATATAAGACTTTAGGGCATGTTCCTTGTCTTTTATTCCCGCTGTAATTAAATTAAATACGTCCTGGAAAAGTCCTTGAAGTCCTGGAAAATGATGGCTGCTTTAAACCGTGTGTATTGTGGAAAACACTACACCGATACACTCGACCAAGCACAGTTTTCACGCAGCTGGCTGTAAAACGTTGTTTGGTGGTTTTGATCAGTGTAGACGTCATTGGATTGTATGTGGATGAAAGCAAGGCTGTGAGGGTTTCTTTCTGAACTGTTTTATGGATTTTTCTGTCTACTGAAAGTCTTTTGGAAGGATATTTCTTCAGCTGATACATTGGTATGTTGTTAAACAACAGTATAATCCATTAAACGCACTGTACTTCAGCCTCATTTTCATTAACTCCGTCCTGACTGAGCACATCAGTCGTCTGTCTGTACATTTACTCTTCATGAGTCTGGATTCACTTAAAGGGCTGTTGTTTGACAAAAGGACCAAACTCAGCTGTGTGTGTTTTCCTCCGCAGGTTGACGATCGTGTTCTTCGCTCTGTCGGGTCTCGATGTTCTTGATGCTCTGGATGTCGTGGACAAGCCGGGTTTAATTGAGTGGATTTATTCCCTGCAGGTTCTTCCCACCGACGACAGTGAGTCTCTCTTTATGTGCTTCACAGGCTCGTCTCATTGGGCTCTTCAGTGCAGAAGCTCTGAGTCTGTAAGCTGTTTGTGAAGCGCTTCTTCCCGTGTCACGCATGTTCTCTCTTCTCTTGATGAACAGAGTCTAATCTCAGTCGCTGTGGCTTCCGCGGATCCTCACACATCGGCGTTCCCTACAGCAGCTCGAAGGTAGCGGGATATTCTGCTTGTTTCAGGATGAGCGTCTCCAAACTCGCTTTGAGCTCTGACTTGCCTCAACACACCTGGAAGTGTCTAGTGTGCTAGTTAGAGCTTGACTAGCTGCTTCAGGTGTGGTTAGTAGGGGTTGGAACTGGACACACCTGTTGTAGGACGCTTGACACACAGCAGAGGGCAGCGCTGACCACTGAAGAACCGAGTCCAGTACTGAGACTGAATCTGTCACTTCTGAACTACAGATGATCATACAGCAGCCTTTCACACCCGGCCACAAGATAAAGCATTAAAAACATCTTAATCAGAGCAGAAACTCTTAAAATCATGAAGTTGGGGCATTAAATGTCACATGCACTGCAAAAAAAACAAAAAACAAATCTCTTCCTCAGTATCTCTGTCTTGTTTTCCAGTGCAAATATCTAAACATCCTTTAATCAAGAAGATATGAAGTTTTCTGAGAAACTGATCAAATGAAGTGAGTTTATGATTAAAACATTAACAAATATCTGTCAGTAGGGAATGAAAACCTGTTTCACTTTGAATGAAGTTGATTTTTGTGAGGCCACGGACAGATTTTTGTTTTTGTTTTGTTTTGTTTGATCAGTTTCTTAAAACAAGACTACATATCTCTTGTCATTTTTGCTTCTCCAGTAAATGTATCTTGATTTATGAATCTTTAAAGTGTGATCAGAAGGTACAAGAAGTTATTCCTGTATTCTAGTGTTTGCTAGCAGATATGTTCAGACATTAAGCTAGTGTGTTTGTAAGAGATCTGTTGGAAGATGTGTTGATGTGTATGAGCGTGTGCCTGCCTCTCCGCAGGGCCCCGGGGCTCCTCACACGTATGACAGCGGTCACGTGGCCATGACCTACACGGGCCTGGCGTGTCTGGTTATTCTGGGAGACGATCTGAGTCGTGTGGATAAAGAGGCTTGTCTGGCGGGACTGAGAGCGCTGCAGCTGCAGGATGGCAGGTTCGCTCTCGCTGGAGTCGCGTGTCGTTAGAAAAGCATGTTTCAGTCTCTAAACGTGCCGCTGTCTCTCTCCCTGCAGTTTTTATGCTGTTCCTGAAGGAAGCGAGAACGACATGAGGTTTGTGTACTGCGCCGCCTGCATCTGCTTCATGCTGGACGACTGGTCAGGAATGGACTGCCAGAGAGCCATCGATTACATCCGGAGGAGCAGCGTGAGTCCCACACTTCCTGTCCACTTCCTGTCCACTCGTCCTCTCCTGATGCATTATTAACTTCTGTAAGCGAATCCTCACGATTATCCAGAAGCACAGTGCGTTATTCCCGCTCTCAGCTGACCTCCTGACCTCTGCCGCAGTGGGTCAGCCGGGGTCAAAGGTCGAGCAGAGGCGAGCGGCTCTCTGATGTAGACTTCCTGTCTGTGTGTTTCTGGGTAGGGTTGGGTATCGTTTGGGTTTATTACGATATCCGCTGCCAAATCGATACTTTTAAAACAGTACCGGTGCCTGAAACGATACTTTAAAAAAAAAGCCACAAAACTACGACATTTAAAGAATGGCTTTTTTATTGAAAAAAAAAAAAAAAGATTTCAATTAAACAATATATTAAAAGTTTAAAGTATACGGAAATGTATAAATATAAGTAAATACAACAAATTTACATAAGTTCACAATAAAACCTAACCCAACTACAGTAATTTAACTGTAAATAAGCGTTACATACTAATTACAGCAAAGTAGTGGCAGGTACACTCATGACAGAAACCCTAATATAAACAAAGGCTTCCAGCTCTCACTGTGACTGAATAAAAAGAAGATAGAAACGTTTTGAATGATGAAACATGAAGATAAATACAATAAACACTTGACTGCGACAATGTATAGTTTATCTGTGTTCTTCAAGCCATCTCTGCTATTTTCATAATAATTAAGTATATTTATAACATATATTCTGCCTCATTCTGTGATAAGAAGCCACATCAGATCACAAAAGGAAGCATCTGACGGATGTTGTGGAGTAAAACATGTTCTCTTTTGATTTCATGAATGCAGTTGAATTTAATAGCGATCACGTGCGGTGATGGTCCGGTACATGCAGGTGTTTCTGCACCTAGCCCTGTTCCTGGGTGTTTTTCACACGACTCACTCTGTGTGTGCTATAAACAGACACAGTGACTCAGCCCAGAGTAAATCAGCTGACTGACTGAGTTTTAGTGGCTCTGAACTCATGATAGACACGCTTCTGGGCTTGAGTGAGCGCTGATCTCTCGTCCTGCGCTCTGCAGGTCACACACACCATCTGTGTATTGATTGTCTTTAGTGACATCATTCACTCGCCCTCACATCTTCCATGACTTACTTTCTTCTGAGGAACACAAAAGAAGATATTTTGAAGGGTGTTCGGGAACCAAACAACATTGGACCCCATTGACTTTCACGGAATGGATGAAAAACATAATGATTTGTTTTGTGTTCGACTAAAGAAAGAGAGTCGAACAGGTTTGTATGACACGAGGGAGAGTAAATGATGACAGAATGATCATTTCTGGCTGAACCATCCCATTATAGACCTTAGTTTCTGTTTAGTGTTGATGTCATTATGAAGGTATTATTTTAATTGGCGTGCTGTTGTGTTGTTCAGTCGTATGACAGCGGGATCGGTCAGGGAGCCGGACTGGAGTCTCACGGTGAGTCTCTGTTCATCATTACTTGCTCTAGAGCTGAGGACTGAAGCGGCTAATGATTAAAGCTGCTGTGTTTCTGTCTGTCTTGGCTCAGGCGGATCCACGTTCTGTGCCGTGGCGTCTCTGTGCATGATGGGAAAGCTGCAGGAGGTGTTCAGCGAGCGAGAGCTGAAGCGGATCCGGCGCTGGTGCATCTTCAGACAGCAGAACGGCTTCCACGGCCGACCCAACAAACCCGTGGACACCTGCTACTCCTTCTGGGTCGGATCCACGCTGCAGGTGCGTCTCTTACGAGGCTCTCTCTGTGCCTGATCTCGTTCCTCGATAGTAGGGTCCTATGATTTCACAGATGGAATCCAGTCGTAAAAAATTAATTTACTGTTTAACGTGGAATTAATAAATCAAAAGTAGGTCAGTGCACTTAAATCAAATGGCGATGACTCATGCCTGTGAATATCAAACCTCAAAAAGATAAATAAATATGCGTGTCTCTGTGTGAATGAACGGTTTCATGTATTGGAGCAGACGTCGCTCGCGGTGTTTTCAGCGTCTAGCGTCCCACTATATGAAGACATAAATACATGAGCTTCATCTCCAGAGCTGCTCCGAGAGTCACTTCATGAGCATTTGAGAAAAACTACCATCACACTGTATACACACACTCTCACACACACACACACACGCACACTCACACTCACTCACTCATTCACTCACACTCACTCTCTCACTCACACACACTCACTCACTCACTCA
>NW_015551030.1:90215-91404 GCF_001515605.1 Sinocyclocheilus anshuiensis | reverse complement strand
CCTCTCACACTCTCACACTCACTCACTCACACTCACTCACACTCTCACTCTCACACTCACTCTCACACTCACTCACACACACTCACTCGCTCACTCACACACACTCACACTGACTCACTCTCACACACACACTCACACACACACACACACACTCACAAACACACACCCCCTCTCTCTCTCTCTCTCTCTCTCTCTCTCTCTCTCTCTCTCTCTCACTCACTCCCTCCTCACTCACTCACTCACACACACAGACACACACACTCACGCAGACACTCACAGACACACAGACACACACACACTCACTCACTCACACTGACTCACTCACACTGACTCACTCACACTGACTCACTCACACACACTCACTCACACTCACACACACACTCACACACACACACACACACTCACTCACTCACTCACTCACTCACTCACTCACTCACACACACTCACACTGACTCACTCACTCACTCACTCACACACACTCACACTGACTCACTCACTCACTCACTCACACACACTCACACTGACTCACTCACTCACTCACTCACACACACTCACACTGACTCACTCACTCACTCACTCACACACACTCACACTGACTCACTCACTCACTCACTCACACACACTCACACTGACTCACTCACTCACTCACTCACACACACTCACACTGACTCACTCACTCACTCACTCACACACACTCACACTGACTCACTCACTCACTCACTCACACACACTCACACTGACTCACTCACTCACTCACTCACTCACTCACGCACGCACGCACGCATGCACACACACACACACAAAACTCTTCACAGCAACCCGTCAAAATAAAAGTTCGGTTTAACTTGAAAAAATTGTGTCAGAAATACATTACTATTTTACGGCAGAATGTGCGTCTTACTACTACTAATAATACAATTACTATTAAAAGTTTATTTTTAAGGAATAATCACAAATTTTCTGCCATGTTTTAATTTTAACAGTAAACCACTGTTGTGCAGCACTTTTTTTTGCTAAAAAAAATAAAAAAAAATAAAACTAATTTAATTTGATTACAAAATAAATGAATTTAATGTTTTATGCCATCATTTGATTACCAGAAAAATTAAAGTATGTAACACAGAAGTTCTGGGGGTGAAAAAACACTAAATATTTCATAGGTTCCTATGATCGATTGATTGAATAATTA
>NW_015551030.1:88731-89843 GCF_001515605.1 Sinocyclocheilus anshuiensis | reverse complement strand
CTTTGGATTTGAGACTTTAGTCTTTGCAACTTTACAGATCTTCTTTATGCACCAAGAGCTTGTAACACTCCAAAGAGAAAGGAAGAATTGAAATCGCATCATATGACCCCTTTAATAAATTGCTGTTAACTGGTATAAGTTTCATGATTTCAAATAATTAGACATGCTTTTTGATGAAAAAAACTGAACCATCAAAATGGAATTTGGAAAAAAACAACAACTGAAAAACAGATTTCATAAGGCCCTACAATAGATGAATTCTCCTTTGATTAGTTCTCAGAGTTGTTTAGCGAGTCGACCATCACTAGTACTAGTGCTGTTAGCGGTGTGATGGAATCTCTAGTACACACTAGTACTGCACTAGTACACACTACACTTCCGTTCCATTGACTTTCATTCATCACAAGCTCGTTCTGAAAGCTGAAGCATCTTGTGAAGATGTGTGACCAACAGAAGATCGATGCGTCACGGCCAGACCTCTTAGTGGAATTAAAAGAAGAGTTTTTACATTTTGTACACATATGTAGAATTATGTTCAGTTGAGTCGAACATGCGCTCTTGTGTCCCGCAGCTCTTAGACGTGTTCCAGTACACTAACTTTGAGAAGAACCGGAACTACATTCTGTCCACGCAGGACCGCTTGGTGGGCGGTTTCGCTAAGTGGCCCGACAGTCACCCAGGTACGGTTACGGTTTTGTTCACAGCGCTGAAGAGCTTTTGTTTGTGTCTGTCAGTCGAAACCGCAGCGTAACCCAATGCTGCAGGCCTCCGTGTGTAACTGATGAGACGATTGTGTGCTGAGACTCGGGTTTGTGGAGATCTGACGTGTTTCCAGTGTCACCTGATGACCAGAAATCACACTGACCTTACAATGCTGCTTTTCAGGTCAAGAGAGCTTATTGTCATGCAGCTCTATGTAGAGACACACAAAGGAGTAGATGCTGTGCCTCGCAGGGCAGCGGTGTTAGATAAATAAACATGAAATATGAACATATAGAAATAGACAATACAAAAACAAGTAATCTAAATACTTTCGATTCAGTCATGTAACAACAGTACAGATACATTCAGAGCAAACCGTGTGAGGTGAGGCACTCGAGGAGCTTAATACT
>NW_015551030.1:85652-88690 GCF_001515605.1 Sinocyclocheilus anshuiensis | reverse complement strand
ATATATATATATATATATATATATATATATATATATATTTTAATAGACATGTATTTGATGGGGTTTATTAGGACAGGAGACCGTCTGGAGGGCACATGAGCGCTAATCATCTGTATGAATATTAATAATTCGTTGATCTTTTGACTGTAGCTCATCAGTTTCACACACTTTTTCAGCAGCTTTAGTTCCGGAAGTATTTTCCCATTCATTTCTCACATAGGGATTATTAAAAGAGTCTTTTTTTAAAAGAATCATATTACAAACTTTGATTTGAAGTAAAAAAGTATTTTTAAAAATCAGACCAAAACTTGCAAGATACTTGCGAAATTACATAATCAAATTAAAAATAATGGCTAAATATAAAGAAATGCTGATTGTGTGTATATAGAAACAATATATGCGCTGCTGTTCAAAAGGTTGGGATCAGTACGATTTTTATATATTTTTTAAATTTCTGCATTTAGGCTGCATTTATTTGATAACAAATACAGTAAAAAATGTGAAATATTATTACAGTTTAAAACAGCTGTTTTCTATGTGAATATCTGTTAAACTGTAATGTATTTCTGTGATGCGCAGCTGTATTTTCAGCATCATTACTCCAGTCTTCAGTGTCACATGATCTTCAGAAATCAGTCTAATATGCTGATTATTAGAAACATTTCTGATTATCATCAATGTTGAAAACATTAATATTTTTGAGGAAACTGATACATTTTATTTTTCAGGATTCACAGATTAATAGAAAGTTCAGAAGAACAGCATTTATTTTTATTTTTTTGTTAAAGAAATCAATACTTTTATTCATCAAGGATGCATTAAATTGATCAAAAGTAACAGTAAAGACATTTATAATGTTACAAAATATTTAAATTTTAAATAAATGCTGTTCTTTTAAACTTTCTATTCATCTGTGAATTCTGAAAAATAAAATGTATCAGTTTCCTCAAAAATATTAATGTTTTCAACATTGATAATAATCAGAAATGTTTCTAATAATCAGCATATTATACTGATTTCTGAAGATCATGTGACACTGAAGACTGCAGTAATGATGCTGAAAATACAGTGTTTTTAATTGCTCAATGATGTAATTTGCGTGCGAGCTTTAAAGAGTTGTGGCAGGATTGGCTTGTTTTGATTCTCTGATTTCTGTGCTGAATCATGGGTAACGTAATGTTTCATCAGGAGTTCCTCTGTTTAATGATTACTTAAAAAAAAAAAAAAAAAAAAAAAAGTTGAAATCATGTGTTGAAATTACAAAACTGTAGCTTACAGTAGGTCTGTTTTGAAAGATTTCTAAGTTATTGTTAAACGTCAGTGCCCCTGTGGAGAAAATGAATGGGATTTTTACTTCCAGAAGCGACTGTTTGTGAGACTTCCAGTTATCTCACCTGTACAAAAATTATGCTGCTTATCATATTATTTTAATGTATTCTCATAATTATTAACGCACTGGTTTGCAGCGGAAATAGTTTTACTGTTTACTGCACTTTATTCTAGTTGTAGTGCTTTATCTGTAGCGGCTAATGAAGCAGAAGTCTCACGGTCACAGAAAACAGCTTACTAATGCATTGAAAATGAGGCGTGTCCTGCAGAGAGACGCTGATGACATCACGGGGTTCTGAACGGGTCAGCATGAATTATTCATGAGCTCTTAAAGACACAGAGCTGTGTTGGCACTCAGTCGGAGTGTTGTGGCGTGTGTCAGCAGCAGGTGTTGATGAGTGCCACTGATCTATTGTCTCCGTGTCTCTCCTGTCTCCACCGTCTGCGCCTCAGACCCTCTCCACACGTACTTCGGCATCTGCGGCTTGTCTCTGATCGGAGAAGCGGAGCTGCGGAAGGTGCATCCGGCGCTGAACATCAGCATGCGGGCGTTCGAGAGTCTGCGGCAGCTGCAGGGGGCGTGGAGGCAGAAGAGCACGTGACCACAGACTGATTCCACAGCATTAGAGCCAGCGTGAGCGCTCACACACAAGCTGATGAATAAATGATCACATCCAGCATAATCTATTAATAAAGGTAAAACTGTCGCTCTTTAGTTGGTTTCGTCCCCGACTCGTCTGCCAGATTCATCCTTCCTCTTCACGCATTGTGTGATTAGTTTCTGCCTTACAGACAGATGAAGCGTTCGCAGTCGTGCTCATGTTTGTACAGAATAGATGAGCTGTTTCTGGAGTCATATGCACTGTTTATCTGTTTTACGCTTTATATATATATATATTTCCATTTCATATTCTCTCTGTGAAATCATTGTCCTCTCGTGCCTCAGATGTCTTTAGGGTGTTACAGTATATTCTATATATACACATGGCATCTCCACTTGATTGTGTGTTTCAAGGATCAAGTAATGAAATTATTTTTTCTAAACTGTAATATCTAGTGTAGGAGTGACAGTCACGCTGCTCATATTTTATTATGATGTAAAGTTCACGTGCTGAACTGACGGGCTGCAAGTGTCAAATGAAGAGCTTTTATCATGTCCCAGAAATAAGCGTTTATGGCAGTGCTGGTGAGAAACATTTAATAACGGTTAAATAAAAGAACTGAGTTTTCAACATGTCCGAGATTTCTTCAAGAGATTTAGCCATTATTCTTAGAGTCACCTCAGGACAAAAAACCCTCTGTCAAATATTACATTATATACTGTATATATATATATATTTTAATGACGTTTTGAGGAATATCATGCATTAAGGGTTGTATGCATGTTAATGGAAATGTGTATGTGAGCAAAGATCACCTTGTTAAATCATTAACCTAGAATTGTATGAACTATGAAAATAATTACACACACGCACACTCTCTCACACGCACACACACACTCACACACACACTCAATTACACTCTCACATACACTCTCACACACTCTCTCACACACTCAATTACACTCACACATACACACGCTCACACACACTCACACACACTCAATTACACTCACATACACACGCTCACACACACACTCTCTCACACACTCTCACACACACACTCTCACACACACTCACTTACACTCACACACACACTCTCACACACAC
>NW_015551030.1:72696-85638 GCF_001515605.1 Sinocyclocheilus anshuiensis | reverse complement strand
CACTCACTCACACACACACACACACTCTCACACACTCTCACACACACACTCTCTCACACTCTGTCACACACACACACACTCACACGTCCTTGTTCGTCTGTACTGTTTCTTTTGACTCTTGAATTACATAATGTAAGATTGAAGATATTGGCATACACAGAAGTCTTAAAGTTTAAGATTATTATTTCATTATGCATAGCCACTGAATGGAAATGTCTGAATAAAACTCTTGTTCTTTTGACAAATATTTTGCCTGTCTGGATCTGCTAGAATAAAGGGAGATATTCCAGAGATTCTTCTTCACTTCAGCTATTTTGACTTTGTTGTCACACATAAGAAACACAAATGCGTTTACAGGACGATGATGTAGAATTATGGTTCAAAGATGGTTTGGATTTAATGTCAAACCTTCAAAACATCAAATGGCTCTAAAGGCCAGCGCTGTGCTGCATGTCTCGTCAGAGAGAGGACAAAACACGGATATAAAAAGGCAATATTTGTGCCGTTTCTGTTTTACTCGACAGTTTTGAAGCGCTGCGTGTTCTGAGATATGCTCCTGATTCACCACAGAATAAAGTACATCTGTTCAGAAAGAATCTGAATGACCTACATATGTACTGAAATCATATATGTCATGTTTAATGAAGTAAATCTGCCATCTGCTGTGCTCCAGCATCATCTGAATCTCCTGAAGGATCATCCTGCATGACACACGGTCAAAATACAGCCTTTGCTGGGTTACATGGTCTTAGACTGTGTACAGTATTTATTCATCATCAATATTTCAGCATGTCTACACAAACACAAAGCAGAGCTGATTTTGTCCTGCTTCTGCTCTCATAAGCATTTCGACATGCTTCTGTCTTCACACACACACACACGTGCTCAAATGAGCTTTAGTTTCAGTTAATCTGACCTGATGAAAGTTTCATCAGACGCAGATCTACACAAAAGAGCTGTCAGTCCCGCGAGGCCACGCCCACCGAGCGGCCGAATGGGCGGAGTCTCGCGTCTTCAAGATCATCCTGGAGTTGAATGAAATTTCTGTTCGTGACAGAAGCTGTTCCCGCGCGGATGATGCCGACACGAGGAAACAGATAATCAGACGAGCATCATCATCTTCATCATCTCCGATCGATCATCCTCAGGATGTCGGACTCCGAGATGTCAGAGTTCGCGAGTATCGTGGAGCGCATCGAGAGAGGCGAGGTGAGGTCACAGCCAGCATGAGACGGAACGATGAATCGTTACATATGATAATACTAATTATTATTGTGCTATTATGTTGGTGCTTTATAATCGCTCATTCATCCGCCTCTGATGTGCTGTTGTCAAGATCCTGTTCATGTGACGTCACTGCTCCACCTTGCCTTTTTTCCATCATTTATAATAATGTTGTCAGTGAACATAAGAGGTTATTTGTCGGGCGTGCTGTGAAGAATGTAGCGTCGGCTTGGATACAAATAATGATTCGTATCAAGTATAATGTGGCGTTCTGTCGCGGGCCCCGCCCCTTATTTAAATACCCGATAGTTTCGCTGCAGGGTTGCTATAGTGACGGCCGATGGCTCCGCCCACATTCGGCTTGTTCGCGCGTTATCGGCGCGTCACGTTGTTCGATTCGTCCTCGATCTGCGAGAGTCTCTCATTTGCGAAGTTGGATCCGGATCGCGGAGCTTGTCCTTCATTCTGCTCGCGATGTCCAGGCGAAGCTCGCTGCTAGTAAGTCCGTGAATCCGGTTCTCCTGAATTAAACCACTGTTGTTTGCTGACGGAAAGTTGAACCGGTTGTTTTGAGTTTATTTAATATATACATATTTTTAAATGCTTTTTAAATAAAACAAGCCTTGTAGACGTTCGTCTTTGTGACAGAGTTTAACAGCTGGTGAGTCGTACTTCTTACGCTTGAAACAGAAAGGCGAAAGTGAACAATGGAAGTAGTTCCCCAAACACGCGTCGTCTGAGCGCCGCGAGGACGCTGAAGCCCGAGTTTGTGTTCCGCAGGTGCCGATGAAGAGCATCGAGCGGGAGCTGATCTGCCCCATCTGTGCCGAGCTCTTCACACAGCCGCTCATCCTGCCCTGCCAGCACAGCGTCTGCCACAGATGCGTCAAAGAGCTGCTCATGCCCAACCACGACGACTCGTTCAGCACAGACGCCGGATCCGAGAGCTCGAACCCGGGCAGCCCTCGCGCCAGAGGCCCGTCCCCCAGCACGGAGAAGCTGGAGCGCCTGGTGCGATCAGGTAACCCTCGAGCCTGGATCCACCTCACAAACACAAACAGTTCTCACTACATAATGCAAGATTTGAGGCTCCTTCGATCCGAAAGGCGCGTGATAAATACACTTTATTGATGTTCATTTGCAATGAATGGAAGAGGTGTGAGTTTGCATCTGAATCTAAATTAAACAGCAGAATTTCAGTATTTTTGTCTTGTTGAACAACCTTAAATCAATATATATTTACAGAATTTAAGTGATAAATTGAACAAGTGAGCTTATGCTTAAAACAAGAACAAATATCTGTCAGCGGGGAATGAAAACTTTGTTCTTGTTTTTAATCAAACTCACTTCATTTTGATCAATTTCTCATAAAACAAGACTTCATATCTTAAGTCATTATGCTTTGCTTTTCAAGTAAATGTAAATTGATTTAAGAATCTTTAGACATTTGCACTGCAAAACGGAACAAAACTAAATAGAATTTGGGTGAGAATAAAAAAAGCTGATTAAATGACATAAGCTTATGTTTTATGGTTTAAAAAACGTCTAGTTTATTACTTGCTCAATCAGTTTTGGTCTGCTGTGTTTGTGTCTTTCCTTTTACACTGTTGGCTTTCATTGCAGTTTTTCCCCAAGAAATGTGATGCTGTTTTCATGTTCGTACAATCATTGGTTGTGAATCAGGTTTCACTCCACTTCTGTTCACGTTTAACCATTGTTAGTCTTGTTTCACTTTTCTCTCTGTTGCCTGCAGCCTCGCTGAGGAGGTCGTTTGGAGGGAGAGGTAGATGTGGTTTACGTAATTTAATTAGCTGTAGTGAGTACTGTGTCTCTAGAACGCTCTCTTCTCGTGCACAATGCTTTTCGTAAGTGACGGAGGAACGGATCACGAGTAGATGCAGCTGCCGCTTAAAGGGGTAGTCGTGAAAAAATGAACATTTTCTGCTAATTTACTCATCCTCAGATTATCCAAGATGTAGTGGCTTTTATTTCTTCAGTAGAGCAGGAAAGAAGATCTTTATCTGAAACTGTGCTCATTGGTGATTCATAAAATGCAAGTCGACGGCTACCAGCACTTTGAGAGTCAGAAACGCATATAACAGACAACACAGAATGAATCCCTGTGGCTCCTGACGATATATTGAGCTCTTATGAAGCGAAACGATTAGTCTGTGCAATAAACATTATTTACAGCATTATTACCTGTAATCCAGAGCCTCAGGCAAACGGTCCGGTTCACGAACGAATCAACCAATGTTATGAGACTTAAACGTAAACTTTTGTCTCTCGCGATAAGTCATGGCAACGGATTTTGGCTATATTTACTCAAAGGAGGCTTATGCGTATATCTTTACAGAAGCAGCAAAGAGAGCCGCTTCAGAAACGTGCGTGGCGCGGCTGGAATAAACCATAGCCTGTATAAAAACATAAACACAAGCATTGAGTGGCCGTAATCAGCTTCAGTGACCGTATCAGAGCCACACTGCGCCGCAGACGTGTGCAGTGTAAATTGTCTTTAGCATTAATAGCAGGGAAAGCCCCTTATACTGGAGTGTGGCCACTTATGAAGTGTTTCTTGGAGGTTATAGTACATTGAAGAATGATCATATGACTTTTTACATACGCCATGTGACCTGTAAATGCGAAAAAGCCGTTTCCATTGCAGTTTTGCGAAATTATTCCTTTTTCGCATTGCCTGAAAAACCACCTCATGCGAGCGTAAAAACTTTTTTGCGATATATGGGCGTTTTTGCGAAATTGACGCGTTTCCATTAGGCGTATTTTCAATTCGCAATTTCAATTTGCGCAATTTGAAGGGTAATGGAAACGCGCCTAGTGACTGGAAATAATCGCCGAAACACCGGCGAATCTGATCCTGTGATGAACGAACTGATTCCTCCAACAGTCACTGAACTGAGGAAACAGTTCGACTCGGACCGAACACCGATGAGCCGCTGATCTGCGCATGCGTGAACTGAACACTGTTTATGTAAAAAGGTGAGCTGATGAAGACTAGTTTATATGCTTTAGACATGAAAACATCTGCACTTCACATCATTATTGGGTGATTTAATCATATAATTGCGTATACGTGACGTCACTGCGTGATTACATAAACTAGTGAATCATTTATTTTAACTGGTTCATTGAAACAAACTGTCTTAAAATAATTAATGTTCAGTTTCTTGCACAGACTGATCGTTTCGCTTCACAAGACCTCAATATATCATCAGGAGCCGCGGGGATTCATTCTGTGTTGCCTAATGTGCTTTTTTGACTCTCAAAGTGAAGGTAGCCGTTGACTTCACCAATGAGCACGGTTTCAGCTAAAAATCTTCTTTACTGTTCTACTGAGGAAATAAAAGCCACCTACAGCTTGGATGGTCTGAGGAAGAGTAAATTAGCAGGAAAACTTTCATTTTTGGGTGAACTTTCCCTTTGAAACTCTCGTGAGCGTCCGCTGAGCTGACAGACGCCCGGATCAGATCTAGCAGTGCGTCTGCGACTCCTGCACAGAACCGTGAGAACGCGTGTTTAATGTTGCTGTGGAGGAACACAGGAATCCCAGAGCGTCCGTGAGGGAAGAACATCTCATGCAGAGAGAATATTCAGACATTTTTCTTCTAGACAACAGCAACTAACTAAATGGCAGTGAACTAGCAGTATGTTGTATAAAGAACTTCTCGTCACATAATAATCTTCCGTCTCTTGTGCTGATGGGCCTGTTTCTGGTCTGAGCGGTTATTTTCCCCTCTCATTGCGGCAGCATCAGCTCCCAGCATGCCTCGCGGCGCAGCACACTCACGGCTTAAGTACACGCTTTATTTCAGTCATGCTCGCTCCCATGTGCCGATCTGAACCCGGCGCTCGCTCAGATCTCGGTCCACGTTCATCATCATGCTGTAGCGCGTCCGCATGCGTCGCCTCCTTCCATCTGTGCTGCACGTGTGTCCTGCTGCATCCGACGGTGTGATGCTGTCTGTCCTTTGGTTTGTTTGCATTTCACTTTGCTGTTCTTTGTCATCAGTGCTTGCTGGAGAAGTGATTTCTTTCACCCTGAAATTATTTTCCCGTAAAAGCCCATGACACTGACCTGGACGATCTGGAGGTTCATCTCACTTTAAAGCTGCTGTGTGATCATCTGTCCGTCGCTGGCAGTAGAGATGCTTAGAAACTGAACAAAGGCTGAAATTCTTGGCACTGAATGTAACTGTGATTAATGATGGATGTGTTGACCGTAAAGAGGTCACGCTTACAGTAGAAACTCTAGGTTAGGGTTGGGTTACGCTTGTTTAGCTCAGCGTCTCATGCTACTGTTTACACAATCAAAGACGTTCCTGCCACTGTTCCTTTAGAAGAGGAAAAATAAGCATTTTGTATTCTTAATGTAAGCGGTATTCTAAAGTATGATATGTTGTTGGAGTGTAGATCGCATGGTGGTATCACAACCTGAGGGAAGAACAAGTGCAATCAAAATAATCAGGTTCAGTTTTCAGCCCAGTATGTCCAGAATTTCCGGTTTTGGTTCTAGAAAAAAGAATCTTAATTTCGGTGCATCACTAACTGATTCTTGAGGAGTGAAACACGGACGCTTCACAACACTGAACACTTCGCAGCCAGACGTGTCATCTTCTGACTCCACCAATGACGTGGCCATCTGTTAGGCTGAGTGAGCAATGGAAGACGGAGTGTTTGTGGAAACCTGTCAGGAAATCATCTGTGAATGATCAGTTCTGTTTGGGGGAGAAGAAACGACGCACCGCAGCTTTAAAAAGAGTGACCTCGATCTCATTCAGCACTGTGGAATAGATTACAGACAGGCCTGTCATTCAGTTTTTTGCTGAAAATTAGTTTTTAATTGCCATGTTTTCATCTTTTGTTTCTCGTGTCCAGATCACTGTCTGCTGTTGTGCTGTGTTCAGTTTGAGTCACTCCACGTGTGTCTGACCTTTTTTGATCATTAGTGCTTCATTGTGTGTGTGTGAGAGCGTGTGTGTGTGAGAGCGTGTGTGTGTGAGAAGGAGGCCACCAAGAGCTGCATGGACTGCAAGGCCAGCTTCTGCAACGAGTGCTTCAAGATGAACCACCCCTGGGGAACGCCCAAAGCCCAGCACGAGTACGTGGGACCCACCACCAACTTCAGACCGAAGGTCCGTATCAACCGAGCCACCGCTGCGCTATATCAGCTGCTGTCCTTGATCTAACCCTTCAAACCCTGGGTTCCAGGTGCTCATGTGTCCCGAGCACGAGATGGAGAAGGTCAACATGTACTGTGAGGTGTGCCGGCGTCCCGTGTGTCATCTGTGCAAGCTCGGCGGATCTCACGCTAATCACAGAGTCACTTCCATGAGCAGCGCCTACAAGATCCTGAAGGTGCGTCCAGTGTAATAACATTCATCTGTCCATGTTCAGAAGAGCTCTTAAAGAGCTCACAACTGAGCTTTTATTTTATAATGTTTCCTGAGGTGAACTATGGAAGCTTGTTTCTGCCACAGAATAAAAAAATGTAAAGATAATTGCAACTTTTTTTTATCTGACTATTCTGCCTTTTTTTCTCAGAATAGCAAGTTTACATCTCAAAAAAAAAATTCTTGCAATTGCGAGTTCATATCACGCAATTCTGACTTTTATCAGGGTTTATATTGAGTTTGTATCTCACAATTCTGACTTTCTAACTCGCAATTGTGAGTTCTTTTCTCAGAGTTTATATTTGAGAGTTTATATCTTACAATCGTGAGGAAAAAGTCACAATTACTATTTTCATAATTTTCTATTCAGTTGCAGAAACAGGCTTCCATAGTGAACTTATAATGTTAGTAGGAGTCATAATTTAGAAATAAATGGCCATTTTCTACCCTGATTTTATCCCTGTAATATGAACCGTTTAAATGGGCGTGTCTCTTTAAGACTTCAGTGTAAACCTCCACTGATGTGATTGGTCAGCGTCTCTGCATATGAAATGAGTATTACACAGGGCTGCACAAATCTAATTTCTAATCGCGATTACAATTACGATTTAATCGTTCCACTTATGCTATTCTGAGTGCTTAACATATGTTTTTTCTTTCTACAGGTTATCTTAAGCGTTTTTCCATTGATTTAGTTTTAGTATAACATTATAACACCATGCATATTTTTAGAAGAAGAAACCAAACCAATGTGTAGTTGATATTTGAGGCTTAATACTATAGAGAAGCAGTAAAAGTTTTCCAGTTTGAATGTTTTCAGCTCGTTTATATTCATATAAAGCTATAGAATGCAGTTGCTTCAAACAATGGTATAAACATCATTGAATATAAATTGATAATCATAATAAATAATCACATTTACAGTTTCAAGGGAATAATCAACAATTATGATTTTTGACCTCTTGTAGGTCTACAAGATCAAGTCAGTTTTCTCAATTCGTGACCCTTTTAAAGTATTCATGGCTGAAAACAAGCGCTATTGTGTTTCTGGTGGATAGATTTGTCCGAGGAGGGACCGAGCTCAATCGCTCCGGCTCTGTCAGCATCTGCTGAGTCAGAAATATTAGACGACTGCAAACAAGAGCCGTCACTCATCCATTTTTAATGCAATATTTCTATCTTAAGATGTTCTGTCCAGGTCCCGGGGTTGTAGATGCTCTCAAAAGCTGTATTAGGCGTCTCTCGCTGTCCGGAAATCATGTGGGAGGTCGATTTTTCCACCGTGTTCTAATGGGCTTAACTCTTCTGTCAACAGGACAAGCTATCGAAGAGTATCCATTACCTAATTAGCAAAGAGGACCAAGTGAGGACTCAGATTTCTGAGCTGGAGGTGATGATGCGTCACACAGAGGTAACGGCGAGCTCATTTCCTGCTTGATCCTGATTGGCCAGAACAGTCGGAACAGATGTGACTGAAGCTCCCTCATTGGAGCGTTCATTCAGAGAAGTGTTTTATGCTGCTGTTGATGTCATATTTATGTTCTGTTTATGTCCACGAGCTCTTAGCGTGGATTAAATGCGTTTTTAATGTTGGCGTGTTGAATGGTTTGGTGTGGGAAGTTCTTTTTGCTGTTACCCGCTTAAAGGCTAGCTCGCGACAAACGGCAGCATCCAACAGCTGTCGGGTTTCTCTGAACTCTGTTCATTCTCAACACCAGTGTCGGGGAAAGTTACTTTTAAAAGTAATGTTACAGTATTGCGTTACTCCATAAAAAAGTAACTACTTGTGTTACTTGGTTACTTTTTATGGAAAGTAATGCATTACGTTACTTTAGCGTTACTTTTTCTCATCTGATCTGGGCTTGTTTAATCATTTTTAATAACAAAAAACCCAAATTTAATCTTTTTGGCAGCTGTAAAGGCCCTTTCACACCAAAAGTAGTGATGATGATCCTCAGGCTGAAGGAAACGCCTCTGATTTCTCTCAACATGTGGACAGCAGAGCTGTCAGTGAAATCAAGTAACTTATTTGAAAAAGTAACTCAGAAATTTTCTTGTAAATTTAAAAGTAATGTGTTACTTGAAATAAGTAATCTGAGTAATCTGACTCGTGTTACTTGTGATGCGTTCCCCCCCAACACTGCTTACCAGCATTCATTCTGAGGTAGTGTTAATTTCATTAACGAAATCTGACCAAAAATGTTCATCAACTAAGGTTTTTCTCTTGACGAAAACGAGACAATAATAAGGTCATTAAACGATAACTGAGACTATATCAACATGCAATAAAAAGACGAGACTAAAATGTAGTTAAAAGCGCGAAAACTTAACCAAAACCTTTTTATTTTTGTTTAAAAAAGTGGAGCTGAGACATTTCAGACTGCTGTGCAAGACTCTATTACGCGAGCGTTCATGTTTGCGGTTGCCAGAGATCAAGAGCTCAAATCCCCCAAACAGAGCTTTTCTGTTAAACGGATACATATTCTTCCCGGCTTCTAGCTTTAAGCAATCTGGTCATTTGGAATTATTAGTAATTTCTCTGTTATAATATTTGAGAGTAGGATTGTGTTACGCCAGTTTTCATAACGTAGACAGGGCGAGTGTAATATATCTGAAATCTTTTTTTTAAATTTTTTTTTTATGTTTTGTTCCCTTGACTTCCCTGTTTATTTTCAGTAGGGAAATTAGTTTGTCTGTACTGCTAACTCTCAAAATACTCCTAAAGAACCAACATGAAAGATATCATGATAAGGAGGTGGTCAGTGTATTTGCATGACGGCAGCAGGATCATTGTCACGGATCTTCCTCTGAACGCAGGAGAACGGGCAGCTCGCCGAGAGATGCGCCAACGAACACTTCGAGCATCTCTTCGAGACGCTTCAGGAGCGGAGGACGGAGATGCTGCGCTCCATCGAGCAGAGCCGGAGTCTGCGGGTGGAGCGTCTGCGGGCGCAGGTGGAGGAGTACCAGGGCATGCTGGAGAACAGCGGCCTTGTGGGATACGCTCAGGAGGTGCTGAAGGAGACGGATCAGTCCTGCTTCGTCCAGACGGCCAAACTGCTGCACGTCAGGTTCGGCCTCGACTCGTTTAGCCTCGAGACACGTGACTGTAATCCAGAGGCTTTGTCCTCTGGCTTGTGTTTCTAGATTTAAACAAGGCTCGGTTCATTCACTGTAATCCTGATCTCTGTTAGTCCACAAAGCTGCTTTGCCGTTCACTTTCCCACAAACCCTGAGTCACTGCTTTGGATTCGCCACATGGGTTTACAGCTGGTAACAGTAACGCTTTTAGACAATACAGATCGTTTCAAAGCAGCTTCAGAGTAATGAATCGTGTCGTTAATTTAGATGATTTAAAACACTTAAGACGACTTCCCAGAGAACTAGATGAAGTTCATCAAGACAAACTTAACGTTGGCTTGAGAAAGCCTTGCCTGAAAGATTGAAGTAGTTGTAAAAGCTTGAAGTTTTAAACCGTTTTAAAGATTGAAATGATAGAAAGATTAGAAATATTACGTAGGATGGAAGCTTAAATTAGTCTATATGTGAGACCCTGCAGCACAAAAGCAGTGTTAAGTCGCTGGGTATATTTGTAGCAATAGCCAACAATACATTGTATGGGTCAAAATTATACATTTTTCTTTTATGCCAAAAATCATTAGGATATTAAGTAAAGATCATGTTCCATGAAGATATTTTGTAAATTTCCTACCGTAAATATATCAAAACTTAATATTTGATTAGTAATATACATTGCTAAGAACTTAATTTGAACAACTTTAAAGATGATTTTCTCAATATTTAGATTTTTTTGCACCCTCAGATTCCAGATTTTCAAATATTGTCCTATCCTAACAAACCATACATCAATGGAAAGATGATTTATTCAGCTTTCAGATGATGCATAACTCTCAATTTCCAAAAACTGACACTTATGACTGGTTTTGTGCTCCAGGGTCACATATGGCCTAGAAATGATGGATGGATAGAATGAGTCTCGAGGGCTTCAGTGAGTTTAGATTTGAATGCTTATCAGTTGGAGTTTGAAGAGTTTTGACTCATCTGATGTAAGTCTGGGATTTTTTCCCGGGTTTTCATCGTCATTTTTAGGAAAACCCTAAGTCCTTTCTCAAGCCAACGTAATGAATGGAGCTGTTCCTCTGGGATCTGTAATGCACTTCTGATACTGTAGTACGGTTCTGATTTTCTCTCTGATTGTATCTTGTATGCATGTAATTCATAAACTCATTACTGCGGAGCTGTTGGGAAACATCCACTTTATTTCACGTCAGTTGAATGACTGTCGTTTCTGTTAACAGGATTCAGAAAGCCACCGAGTCTCTGAAGACCTTCCAGCCTGCGGCGACGCCGTCGTTTGAGGAGTTTGTGCTGGACACGTCGAAGGAGGAGCTCTTACTGAAGGAGCTGAGCTTCAGCGGCGGTGAGACTCCTGAGCTGTTCACTTACAGGCTTTCTGAAGTCAGCGTAACGTCTCTCGCTGACCTGTCCTGGGGTTAAAGGTGAACGATCGGGGTTTCTTGTGTTCCTCTACATGTGTTCGTCAGTGCTGCTGAGCAAAGGCTCTCAGGGAGCAGATGGAGAATCGGTGTGGCTTTATCCTGCTGTGCACCGTTAGGCTCCTCGTTCCTCCAGCTGGAGGATTTTAACATTGTGAGACACGTTTAGATGCTGACCACAGAAACGCAGGAGGTTATTGATCAGCGCTAATGCTGCTGATGGCTGGAATCTTTATCATTGCAGCTGGAATGCGATTGGCTGAATCGTTGACGAGGCAAAACTCAGCGATGCTTTTCCATCGTCAGCTTTAATTCTGCCGCAGTACAACAGATTCTCTCAGCTTCCACTGCAGGTTTTTCCCCAGCCATATTTCCTGCTGCTGCCGTCTCACGGTCTCTTCCGTCCAGATTAATGCGTCTCCTGTTTGGATCAATAGCTTGTTATTCACAGAGAAGTGTTTCGGGCGTCGTGCCTGGGCTCTTGGCAGACCGGCTGGCCGTGACAGGCCCCATCTCCACGGCGACCAGCGGGCCTCGTCCTCGGGGTCACGTGTGTCTCGCTGTGTTGGAACAGTTTAAGGAACAATGGCAGGACTCTGAGAGACAGCAGATTTATGCTGCATTTCACAGCAGATGCATAAAGATGCGGCACTTGTTAAAGTCACCTTTATTTCAACAGCGCTTTCAGAATGAGTCAAAGCAGATCAAAATAGCAGAATCAGTGATGGAAACTCAACAGCAGCTCTAAAAGACAATAGAGTCATTATTCAGATCAATAGCAGTGTGAAGTTATTCGATCAGCTATAGGAAGTTCAGCTCGAGTCAGTTCAATGTTGATTGAATTATGTGAGCAGTTAGATTTATCTTGGTCCTGTGTCCCTTCAGTTACTGTGTAATCATCAGAAGCCCCGTTGCTTGTTCGTTTCTAAAAAATGTCTTTGTAATTTGTGTGCATTTAGAGCAGGGTTTCCGGCAGGTCCTTAATAAGTCTTACATTTGATTTGTCATATTTATGGCCTTTAGTATGACAAAAGTCTTAATTATCATTTTAAGAGGTCTTACATTTGGGAATGGAAAAACAGAGATGCCGCTCTATGCACAAAGGCTATGACTGATTAAATAAACATGAGTGCTGCACATTTAAAAGTCAAAACATTTCACATTCAACAGGATCATATATTGATGTATGAGAAAATAAACCAATTTCAATAAATATGTAAATATTGAATAAAACAAGTATTGAGTAAACTTGCAGTTATCCTGTTTTGCCGTTAAATGTGACGTAGCCAAGAGTGTGACTGTGATTGTGTTTTGCATGAGGCCAGATGCTCGTGAAGAAGACACTCTGTGCTGACTGAAATTTTCATCCTTTCTGTCTTCAGTTCCTGCGCCTCCAGTGATCGATCTCTCTCGCTGCTGCGTTTATAACGAGGGTCTGATCCACTGGCGGCTGTCTGAAGACTCTCTGCCCACCGATCATCACATTGTGGAGTTCAGGAAGCTGGGGGCTGAGGATGAGGAGGAATCCCGCTGGAGCGCAACTGAGCGTGTTTACGGCTGCAGCACGGTGGTGTCTGATCTGGCCGGCAACGCTCGCTACGCTTTCAGAGTGAAGAGCTGCCGTAACGGTGTGTTCAGCCCCTGCAGCCCTGAGGTGTCCTTCCACACGCCTCCAGCGCCGGGTAAACGCGCGCGCGCGCACACACACACACACACACACACACACACACTCTCGCTCTCTCGCTCTCTCGCTCTCTCTCTCTCTCTCTCTCTCTCTCTCTCTCTCTCTCTCA
>NW_015551030.1:49750-69780 GCF_001515605.1 Sinocyclocheilus anshuiensis | reverse complement strand
ACACTCTCTCTCTCTCTCTCTCTCACACACACACACACACACACACACACACACACTCGCTCTCTCTCACACACACACACACACGTTATCACATTTACATTTAGCAGACGTTTTGATAATCGTTCTCATTCAGGGTTTCCACGGGACCCTTAAAACATATTAAAAAGTCCTAAATTTAGTTGTATCACATTTAAGGCCATAAAAGTCTTAAATTGAAAAAAAAAAAGAAAAAAAGTGTTAATTATAATTCCAAGAGGTCTTAAATTTGGGGACGGAAATACAAGAATGGCCGTATGGCTTAATGTGGTGATTAAATGTCATATGAGTGCTGCACACTTCAGTTAAAACGCGGCGCGGTTGTTTTTCTATCAGTGCATCTGTGAAGGCAACTGAATGTCTTCATTTCATCTTGCTTAAGTATAATGACTGATAAAGTAGCGTTTTTCTTTGTGCAGCCGTTACTCCCGTTCCTAAAGCACCTCCTGCTGTCAGAGAAAACATTCGTTTTTCAATAAGCCCATCTGCTGTTCGTTCAGAGCAACAATATTTTTATGCAGCAAACACGCAGTTGTACAAGAGAACAGGTGGATGGACAAGAAGCTGATGCATTATCAAAAATCTAAACAATTAAGACACTATATTACAATATTATAATTCCTACATTTGACTCATCCCTTTTCTTAAAAAAAAAAAAAAAAAGAAATGGTTTAAGGGCTTGTTTTTGTGAAAACCTGTATCTGAACTGTAAATTATGCTGTTTACATTCATTTTATGGTGTAATAATGTTACCGTAGACATTGCCCTACTCTGCTCATATGGTTTTTATTTTATTTGTGCAGGGCTTAAAAAAGCTTTAAATTTGATTTAAAAAATCCTGCAGAAACTCAGTCCTTCTCACACCACGACTGTAATGGCACAGAGGACGAATATTGAATGACTTTCAGAGTATTTCTTCCAGACATTGACAGCCAATCAGAATCCACTTGACTTTAAAGAGCTCGAGCCTTAAAGCGACAGTTTTGCAGCGTGCTTATAATAAGCTGAATATTATCGTCCGTTGGAGTGGATGCTTTAACACACGTCCTGGTTGCTGTATGTTGAGTAACCAAGCTGTTTCTGGCTAATATTTGGTAAGGATTTTAATTTAATTTTGCTTCCCGTCAGGTACGACCATGACAGCGGTCACGACAGCGGCAGCGAAGACGCCTGTTTCGAGGTTTCTCAGCCCTTCACGCTGCTCACCGTGGGCATGGGCCGGCTCTTCATCCCCAAAGCGTCCGCCAGCGCCGCAGGGGATCACAGCAGCCGAGTCCTGCCCATGCCGCAGAGGATCGGAGTCTGTCTGGACTATGACGCCGCTCGCGTGTTCTTCTACGATGCAGACACCATGCGCTGTCTGTACGAGCGACCGGTGGACTGCTCCGGCACCATGTTCCCTGCGTTCGGGCTCCTGGGCGGCGGCGCGGTTCATCTGGAGGAGTTCATCACGGCCAAGCGGCTCTCGTACCTGTGAGGTGTCCGCTAGCTCTGCTAACTCCGTCTCGTTCTCTTGAGTTCCTCGTAACGGTAGATCGTCGTGTGGGTCGGCCGGTGGCGTGTCGCTGTCCTAATATACAAGTCAGTCTGGTTTAAGAGCCAAAGCCCGTCTGGAGTGCCTTCAGTGACATCAGTCGATCAGGATTTTAACAGACCATCAGGGTTCACGCAGGGCACCTTAATACACTGAAATCTAATGCAAAGCCTCACGTCACTTTCTGAAGAATGTGCACTGATACTGTTAATTACTTTTCATCGTTTACATGCACAAGCGATATGATTTAAACAAGAATTCACTACTGAACACCACACGATTGTGCACTAATTTTTTTAAATTGTAGCAGCACCTGCAAAACATGGAAATGTTTCAAAGTAAATAAACTAATAAATCAGTCTGTCCTAGAGCAGCTTGTAGATGTGATTGTGTGCTGGAGATTTTTTCGTAATCGAGTGAAACACGAAAACATTTAATTGAAACACTTTTGAATCAAATGTAGCATCTGAATCAAACTGAACCTAAATACGATTCCTTTGAGACCGACCTGAACACTTTAAATGTACATATGCACTATTATTGTCAAGGCAAGTGTCTTGACGGGACTAACATGGCCTTATATTGAGTAATCGCAGGCTCGCCGCTTCATTAACCAGATGACTGGCTAGAACGGGACTCGACGGAGGGATTCTGCTGGCTCTACTACCTCTGATCGCAGGAGGATCTAGTTTATTCTGTAGTTGTGCCGCGCTAGTCTTGTGCTGTGATTGCTGGGATACGGAGGATATAAACATGTCATCATCTTAAAGTCGGAGCATGTTTGGGACGCGTCCTACTACCTGATTATAGCGTGTTATTCTGTGGATCATTTCCCTCTTTATGCTTGTCATTAATATCTCACACTAATCAAACGTTTTCAACAATGTGACCGCATAAAAGGAGACGTGTGTTCTCTGAACGCTTTAGACGATTAGATTGAGCTTTTACATGTTTGTGATCGTTTTAAAAAAGTGTGTTTGTGTGTAAGATCAGTGGACTGAAGAACTGAGAGCATCTTTTGTGAGTTCCACTATTTCTGTTTGTTTTTGCTTCAAATGAATAGATTTTCTCTGTTTTCACACGTTCACCATCAGAACGGGTTATTTAGTTGCGTTGGATGAGGAATAATGCACTTGTTTCACTGAAGGTGTGTTTGGGAGCCTGTAACCAAATGTTCTGCTGTTTCTTGTACATGTTAAACAGGGTCTGTAGTCGTTACGGTGTGTAATGTGGTACTGAGGTTATGAGTCCTGCTGAAGTTCTTGATATATCACAGCTTTACAGTCTCTGTCACCTGCAGCTGCCTGGTTTTATTTTTAATGTACTGTGTGGGTTTTTGTATAAAAATAAATGAATGTCCTTTTAGCTGTATCAGTGATGTTTCGTTCTCTCTCAAATGAACTTATTAAAAACAAAAATGGAAATGTTGTACCGATAATTTGTATTAATTGATTATATAGTGTAGCTGATAATAGTTGGTTATCGTGGTTAATAAAGACTAACTTAAAGTAGTTTTAAAATCCTAACCGATTATGAAATCTGGGTGCAGCACAAATAAGGAGAATCTTCGCAGTTTTTCCAAATCTCACGCCGAACCTGCTGAGATTGATGGGAATTCCGGCTCTTTTTATGGATCCGGATCATTTAGCTCAGCTCAGAAAAAAGAGCCGACTCTTTCGGCTTCAAACAGCTCTTTATTTAGTACCACTTCTGGCTTTTATAATTCAGCCAAATTTGTCAATATTTTGACCTATGCCTGGTATGTGTGCACAAATATAATTAAATTATTCAAAGTAATTAAACTAAACCATTAAAAAAAAAATAAAACTATATATATTCAAATATTTTTGTCATAGCCTACTTCTGGCTCCAAGCCTTTCCGAAATATCATAATTTTATATTATTTTTAGAATAAAAACACAAAACCTAATTAATATAAAAACATAAATCACTATTACAGAACGTTATTACCCAGATCGCACAGGTGTCTGCTAAAGAGTGCTTGATCTGGGAAACATCTGCTGTGTAAAAACATCTGATACACTTCTTAGAAAAAAAGGCAGATTTACATGCATTCTAAAACAAGCATCTTCAATTTTATAAACCTCTATTTTTACATCTGATAGTCTTAGAGACATATTGCAGATGAGCAAACACTCTAAAAGTGTCTTGCAGATGTAAATGCAGACATTAAATATGTGATGTAGAAATAACTATCCAGAACACAAACTACTATAAACAAATCATACTCGGAATATAACATGGTGTGCCATATAACAAATGAAAACTAAATTACAGTGTGCAAAACAAGCATCCATCACAGCTGTATCGGTATTAACTCTGTCACATTGTGCACGTGTTGTTGAATCTGTTGTGTTTGAGAATCATCCCGTGCACATCAGTGCAAGTGCATGAAGTGCGTGTGGATAACAAGCAGTGTGGCAAAAAAAAAATCATCCCATTATTTTCTCTTGTATTGAGAAAGTTAAAAACCCCGCAGAGAGCCGACTCTCATCGTTCACTTAAATGAGTCGATTCATAGAGCCGACTCTTTCGCGAACGACTCATCACTAGGATAAGCTCCTCTGCGATTTCTTCTGACACGGACTTGGTTTTATTCGTTGTGAAGTTATTCTGACCTAGTTTATATTTTGAGCGACTGGTGTCGAAGTGTTCGTCCTAGTTAACTCGCACTAATCGGCTGTGTCTGGCTGTGTCTGAGAGCAGAAAGTGTTAGTGTTTGAGCCAAAAACAGACTCGGAGCGAGAAAAGACCACAGAAAGAAAACGATGGTGTGTTCATTTCGCTCGTTCATCCGATCTGCTTTGGTAAGTAAGTGTTTTAAATATTGTTTTTAATCTTCATTTAAAATGTGTCGATGATAAAAACTATTTCTACACTTGACAAGCGTTTAGGTAACGTTAAAGTTACAGAATTGAGATCGAAACTCTTGAAACCAATATAAAATGTGCTCTTAATTCTGTAGTAAATAAAGAAATGCCATGAAAACAACACAGTGAGCAAATGACACTAATCTGTGATTAAAGCCCACTTCAGTCCAGTTTGCTCGTTAGTCATAGTTTGAGCAGAAAACTGAGCAAGTGCAAAAATCATCAAAGCACTGCTAATCTGTTGTGTATCTAGAATTAAAGCACATGAAAGATGCAATTATTAAATATATGATTCAGATTGTGACATTAGCATGATCTCTCAGCGGCCACAGATTTGATGTTTTCTACACAGTTCAGTTCAGGAGGATTTTTCAAAGTTGACGAAATTCTTTTATAGAAATAAATGAGGGAATAAGGTTCATGTCACTAGTTTATATCACAGCAAGTTTAGTCTCCAGGAGCAGATCTTTATGATCAGTGTTGAGATGATCAGATTACTTTTTTCAAGTAACTAGTAAAGTAACACATTACTGTTTCATTTAAAAGAAATGATCGGAGTTACTTTTCCAAATAAGTTTACGCCAGTTACTTTGTGTCCTCATGTTGAGAGAATCAGGAGTGAGTGCAGATGCGCTGTGTGAACATGTTCCTGTAGATCTAGACTAACGTGTGTACTCCTCTCACTGCACAGAAACAGATTCAGTATTCCTCAAAAAATGAATGAAAACCGTGAGATGCAAACTCAGAATATGACACAAACCTGCAATAATTAAATATGTTGATAATTGAATTTATATTTCCTTCAGCCTCAGGCTTATTTGTTTCACTTTTGGTGTGAAAGGGCTTTTACATTTGCCAAAAATAAAACTTTTTAATATTAAAAACAAACGAGCAAGCCCAGCTCAGATGAGAAAAAGTAACATAACGTTTTCCCCATCACTGTTTATGATCTTTAGCTTGCTGGGTGTGAGGGGTCGTTCTGTTGTTTTTAGGACTGTAGGAACCTCTTCTGACTCATGAGTAATTAACAACCGCATGACGAGATCCTGTAATGAGCACGTGTGTCCTTCTGTTTAAAACAATGTTTTCTCTTTTTTTCAGGCACTTTTGAACACATTTGGAGAAATGTAAGGATTAGAAACACACTTTGCCTGCAGCAGTGAGTGAGGAAGCGTCTGGCCGTCCGAGAGCATCATGAACGAGTCTCTCTCCGCGACGGAGACCGCAAGAGTGGCCTGCGCTCCGGAGATCAGGAGAGAATATGAGCTGGGACCGGCTGTTACCTGCTCGCTCTGCTTCGCTCTGGGGCTCATTTACTGTTTCTGCGGTGAGTCTGAAAGAGACACGACCACAGATAATCATTGCAGCGAGAAGTTAACCGTAGAGTACATGAACTACTGATTTCTACTGCATTTAGTTTTGATTGTATACTACCGTTTAAATGTTTCTGTACAGTTAGTTGTTCTCGTGTACACTAAATAAAAACTACAATTCAGGGTAACTAACTAGAACTAGAACTTCAAACTTATTTTCAGACGTTTTGAGCTTAATGTCCAGCGTTGTGTTCCAAGCGATGTGCAGACTGAAGTCTATGAAATTAAATATAGTGATTATATCAGTGTTATACAAATGTGCATAAAGTATTTAACCACTTTATGCTTTCTAGGGTTGCGACATGGACTTGTGCTGCTTTCTGCTTCAGCTGTAATGTGGCTCACACAAAAGCATGTTTTCAGCTGGTACGATAGTTATCTCAATAACAGTTACACAAGGAAACTGAGAACAATAAGGCAGTGTGTAAAATGTAGTGCTATTTAAAACATCAATGTAAAAACAGATGGACCTTCAGCTGAACGCTGTTGGACTGAACAAACACATTTCGGGACCAGCCTCAGATCTGTGCTTGTTCCTCTAAGTTTAGCTCTATTGTTAGTCGGGAAGGACATCCAGAAATATCCGACTGTACTCGGTCCAGACTGTCGTACCTGCTGCGGTCGAGTAAAAGCTGCTGAGGGACACCAGAGAAACCGCTCAGCCGTGTTGCTATCGATGGGTAGAGTATGCTATAACTGGCAACTAACCACTAACAAGGTTTCTCTTTATTCTCCCGTACACAAATTAAGGCCTGATAAAGGTCTTAAATCGGAGCAGAAAGTCTTAAATTCATAAAGTCGTGGCATTAAATGTTGCATGAACTGCAAAAAAACGAATACCTTCCTCAGTATTTGTCTTGTTTTCCAGTACAAACATCTAAACATCCTTAAATCAAGAATCATTTACTGCAGATGCAAAATGAAGATGTGAAGTCTTGTCTTCTGAGAAATTGAACAAAATTGATTTTATGTTTAAAACTGGAACAAATATCTGTCAGTGGGGAATGAAAAGTTGTTTATTCTTTGAATTAAGTTGATTTTTCTGAGCTCATTGGCAGATATTTGTTTTAATCATAAACTATTTTCATTTTGATCAATTTCTCATACTTGCTCTTAAAAAGGTCTTTAAAAAGCCTTAAATTTACCTTCATAAAACCTGCAGAAACCCAGACTTCGCTGCATGCAAGATAATCAACAACACACTATATTCACTGTGATCAGGCACATACTGGTCAACAGCAGTGACTGATAAGTGCAGTTAAATAAGGACGTGTGGTGAAGCGCTGATTGTGATGAATGTGAATCGTCGTTTGTAACTGATGTCACGTTCTGGTCCTGCTCTCCAGGTTACCGCTGTTTTAAGACGGTGCTGTTTGTGTCGGGCCTGGCGTGGGGCGCTGCTGTCGGACAGCTGCTGTGTGTGCAGGAGCGTCTGCTGGACGGCTGGACGCGGGCGAGCGTCTCTCTGGGCGTGGGTCTGCTGGCGGCGCTCGTGGCGGTGCTGGTGCGCAGCGTTGGGCTCTTCCTCACCGGCCTCCAGCTGGGAGCGCTGCTCTCCGGCGCCGCCCTGCTGCTGCTGGGACAGTATTACCCCGTGCTCAGCCCGCCGTGGGCCCCTGTCGGCGCGGTCGTAGGAGCCAGTGTCTTCTGTGCCGTCATCACTCTGTGCTGGAGGAAGGCCATGATGGTAGCTGCTACGGCTTCGGTCGGGGCCGCGGGGGCCACGGTGTGTGTGGGTTACTGGGTGGAGACGCCTGTGCTGGTGCTGCGGGCGTTTGAGGGTCTGAAGACACAACAGGGCTTGTGCTGGTACAGCTGGCCGGTGATGGGGATTTGGCCTGTACTCACAGCACTGGGGATGCTGGTCCAGTGCAGAATCACAGCGCATGCTGACGGTATCGGCTCACATCACAAACAAGCCACAGAAGACACACGCAGACCACATTTCACCCCAACACACAGCTATATACAGACAGAGAGAGCATACAGCTCATTTCAGCTTTAATTTGTACTACCAAAAACAGGGATGCACCGATACCTTTTTTTTCTGATCCGATCCGACTGATACCAGCACAGGTTTAGTTTTTTAGTTTTTTTAAATCAATGTAGAATTTCTATACCTCTGAGTGTTGATCTGATCATCACTGTTTTGTGTGTTAAACACAATCTACTAAATATAGACAACTTCATTATGCACAAAAATAACAAATAAAAACATATAATCATATCTATGACAAAAATACTATTATAAACTAGGTCAGTGGGTAATTCAGCAGCAGAAGTTACTCTAGAAAAATCATGAGTGCACAATAATTTTATCAAATCTAAACCTTTATTCAAAAAACATTATTTAGTGGGGAACAAATAAAAGTGAATAAGTGTAGGACTAAATCTGGTAAACTTACTGTTACACATTGCTCTTTGTATTGTTGTAAAATACATTCATGAAAAACCAGTAAATATATTTATATTTAAATATATACTATAACATTAAAAGATATTTCATTTAAATGTATAGCGCAATAATGAGGCGGCAGCATATGATAGATAAGACGACAAGAAAGGCTATTAATAACCTTGCATTGCGCAGAAGTATTATAACATGAAAGGCTCCAATGCAGAGCAGCACAATGCTTCTTTATTGAAGCAACAGCGTTCCCAGTGCTCTCTACTCCAGTGCTGTGATCTAACAGACATATGGTAGAAACTTAGGTGATTTAGAAACAGCACTAAACTCCAGCCAGATAAAGTCCTTTTATGCAAAACCATTTATCTTTATCTACAGATCAAGTGTTATAATAGCAACACTGAATCATCTTGCAGAGTTTCAGCGTCTTGACTGTCGTAACTGATGACTGTCAGCCGCAGCGGAGAGAAGAGTTTAACGACTCTAATATTCATCTGAACCTCACATTAAACTACGGAACGGCTTCAGAAGACTTGGAATATAGTGCACGAAAACTTTATGGTGCTTTAGAATGTTCTTGTGCCTTTCGTGGAGCTTAATAATAACTCTGATCCTGATACCTGATCCGGCAGAAAACAGCAGCATCGGATCCTGAGCATCAGATCGCTGCATCCCTAGCCAAAAATGTAGTTGTTTTTATTTTGGGGTGAAATATGACCTGCATGTGTTCTTGACAGCTTTCCAGAATACATACACAAACTATAAGAGGAAAAACTCAGACAAACGCAGGGTTTCTGTGGGTCTTAAAAACTCTTCATTCACCCGTCCACAGATTAAGCTCTTATAAGCTCTAAATCAGAGCAGAAAGTCCTAAATTCATAAAGTCGTACAGCAAAAAATGCTTTTCTTAGATTTTTTTGTCTTGTTTTCAAAATTTTTAGATATTTTGACTGAAAACAAGACAAAAAATCTAAGTAAGAAAAGAATTGTTTGCAGTGTAGCATTAAATGTTGCATTTAAGTAATTTTTGTCTTAAAAGTTCTGTTTAGTTTAACTGAGTTTGTCGTTGTACTGTTTTGGTGTCCATTCAAGCAACTGACGCAGAAAAGTAAAATGCACACGGGCATTTAGAAGCTATTTAAAGGTGATGTAATCACCGTCACAACCCTAGTTCTTATCTTAAAGTCATTTTGTTTCTCCAGTGAATGTATCTCGATTTAAGAATACTCTGGAAAACAGGAGGAAGAACATTATAGTGTGATCAGAAGGTACAGTAAAGATTATTTCCATATTCTAGTGTTTGTGAGCAGACATATTCAAACCATAAGTTTTTTTTCTGTAAGAGTAATCAGAAAGTAATAGAGATCTGTTGGAAGTTTATTTTCAAAACTCTGAATTGTTAAGAAAACATATTGGCGTGTTTATTCCTTAACTTAAATTGGTCTTGAAAAGATCTTAAAAAGTCTTGCATTTACCTGCAGAAACCCTGCGAAGAAAAAGGCATTAGGGTGGATGAAGGGACTGTTGTAGAGCTGCTGTTGTGTCTGTGTGTGGTGTCAGTGTGTGCGACGGGTGAACAGAAGCAGCTGGATCTGACGAGGATCAGACAGACGCGTGGCCGCAGACCGCCGGCCCTCCAGCGCTACACGGGAGACGTGCTGGCCCCGGTACAGCCCCGGCACACATTACACGTCTTTATCATCACGCGGTGTCTGCTTTACTCTGATCTCAGCGTCTGCTGTCTGTCTGTCTGTCTGCAGAGTTATCTGGCGAGTCTGCGAGAGCGGCAGACACACACGGGCTCCTCGCTGTTGAGCTTGAGCTCCGTTCATCACATCATGATCGACTTTGATTCTGAGACGGGATCGCTGGTGCCTCTCACTGCTTCAGCGTCGGCTCTTCTCAGACTGTAAAGCAATCGCACATGATCTCCGAGGACGCATCCACTCCGCTGATCTGAGTCTGCAGTTCACCTCAGCTGCATGCAAACACACTTACTTTACAAATAGCTTCAGTCTTATTCACAAGACACTGATTATATTGAGATGTTTATTAAAGCTTGTCTCAGAGCGTGGTACACAGCTGTATGTGGACACCGGGCTTCTGCAGGGCTTCTGCAGGTCTGAGAGAGGGTTCAAAGAGTCTTCATTCACTCTTCCACAAATGAAGGCCTAAAAAGCTCTTAAATCAGAGCAGAAAGTCTTAGATTCATAAAGTCGTGGCATGCTTTGCTAAAAATGAATCTCTCAGTATTTCTGTCTTGTTCTTCAGTTCAAATATCTAAACATCCTTAAATCAAGAGAACCTGTTTCACTTTGAATTAAGTTGATTTTTCCAACTCTGTTGGCAGATATTTCTTGTTGCTTTGACCATAAACTCACTTCATTTTGATCAGTTTCACAAAAAGCAAGATAGATGTCATTTTGCATCTCCAGCAAATTTATCTTGGTTTAAAAATCTTTTCACTGGAAAACAAGACAAACGCTGAAGAAGCACCGAGAGAGCTGAAGGTACAGTAAAAGTCATATCCATATTCTAGTGTTTGTGAGTAGAGCTATTCAATCCATAAGCTGTTTTTTTTTTCTTTTGCAAAAATGAATTATAAAGTAATGGAGATCTGTTGGAAGTTATATTTTCAAACTTTGAAGTGTTGCTAATACAGGACGTTTACATTTAGAGACCTTACTAACATACTGACTTCTGTTCAATTTATTTTCTTCACTTCAAAACTTTTCACTAAATGTATCTCCATAGAACCTGCAGAAACCCTGTTATATATCAAATTTCACAAATGAAATTTTGTGATTTTGATCAGGGAGTATTTTGTTGATTTGTCTGATTCATGTTCTGCTCGTGGTCAGTAAGTTTCATTGAGTAAGGCTTTCAGTCCTGCTCCTGGGGGCCCATGGCTCTGTCTCCTTTAATTAATGCCTGATTGAGATCATCAGCTCGTTAGGAGAGGTCCATGTGTGTCAGAGACATCTGATTGACTTTATCAGGACGCTCTGTAGATGAAAGACAGCAGATTAGCCTAGGATGAGTTTGAAAAGTAGTTTCACAGCAAAAAAAGATTAGACACAATCCAGGCATCCATGCAAAAAATAAAAGATTCTGGAAATGATTCATGAAAATGCGTTGGCACACGTCTGAAGGTTGGATTTGATGAAGTACAGTGTGTTTGGTGTCAGTGTGCTGGAACTTCATGATGTTCCCTACTGAGGGCACTAAAACAGGCTTGTTATTCACTCTGTACTGTTGGTGTTTCAGCATCATTGTACATGTAAAGCGTCTTTGCTGTAATTTGAAATGATTATTTCTGTAATGACAAACAGGTGTTTTTATTCTGTGCTCTGGATTCCTCTCTGAACTTCACAGCTTATATTCATTGTACAAAAATTAGTTCCACGTAATGAACTAATGCATTATTCTCTATTAGCGTTCATGCAGAATGAAAGACTATTCCTTTAAATGTGTTATTAGATGCGTTTATCTCTGCATCTCTGAAAATGAGCTTATTTCCTCCAGTTAATACATTTACTAGCCATCCACTGTCGTGTAAAGACACTATAAGTTACAACAGTGACTTTCGTTTCAAACCTTTTTATTAATAGGCTACTCATTTGAACAATTAAAAATGAATCAAAAGTGATTTAAAAGCTTGTGTGCGTCTAATACATCAGTTACTAGAGTCATGCATAAGTATATGTACATATACAGTATATATGTGCTCATGTATACATCAGAGAGAAAAACATGACTAATAAACTGCTGACAATGACTGGTAATCTGTCCGATATCTTAACTATAGATGATGTCCTGTTTGATGTATGACATGCTGAATATAACCCATGATGAAGGTTAATGGTCACAGTGCATCCATCGCTGTCTGGAGCGGAGCGGATAACTCTCCTCGAGCGTCAGCGCGGTACTCACGCGCCACTGCCGCGCGTCGCGGAACACATAGACGCGTCCGTCGCTCCCCGTGAACGCAGCGTCCGGATCCGAGGGCAGAGCGGAGATGAGCTGGAGGGGTTTAGCTGATCCCAGTTCATCCCAGAGCCAGTATTCTGATCCCTGCGGAACAGACACACATCACACTCGGCTCGAGCAGAACAATCTCCCGCAGATTCTCACCTTGATGAAGACGATCGCTCGGCGGCGCTTGAGGAAGAACGCGGCCTGAATGTTGGAGGGGATGCTGAGGCGTTTCGGGTAGCCCTGGTCCAGTTTAAAGCCGGAATATCTCCAGACTTTATCTCCTGTGGAAACCAGGTACAGAGGATGACCATTAATAACTCCATGTTGGAATTACAGCAGTGTCTGTTCAAATAGTGTTTCGAATAGACACTTTCTAGGTCAGTTTCAACAGATACAGTACTTGTCAAAAGTTTGGAAACATTTTAAATGTTTCTGAAAGGAGTCTCTTCTGCTCATCGGAGCTGCATTTATTTGATCAAAAATGCAGTAAAAATGTGAAATATTGAAGTTTAAAACAGCTGTTTTCTATGTGAATATGTGTTAAACTGTAATGTATTTCTGTGATGCGCAGCTGTATTTTCAGCATCATTACTCCAGTCTTCAGTGTCACATGATCTTCAGAAATCAGTATAATATGCTGATTATTAGAAACATTTCTGATTATCATCAGTGTTGAAAACAGTCGTGCTGCACAATATTTTTGTGGAAACTGCGATGCATTTTATTTTTCAGGATTCACAGATGAACAGAAAGTTCAGAAGAACAGCATTTATTTGAAATAGAAATCTTTTGTAACATTATAAATGTCTTTACTGGCACTTTTGATCAGTTTAATGCATCCTTGATCAATAAAAGTGTTCATTTATTTAAAAGCACTTGCGCACATACCCCAAAAATGTGAATGGAAGTGTATTACGATTTCCACAAAAATATTGAGTTTTGATAATATTGATAATAATCAGAAATGTTGATCACAATAATTAGAATATATTGTAATATACAGTACGTTATACAATATATATATTGTGTTTTTGATCAATTAAATGCAGCTTTGGTGAGCAGAAGAGACTTAAAAAATATATCTAAATTACGACCTATGCTCTCAATGTCAAATGCAGAAATGTTAATCCATGCGTTCATGACCTCAAGGTTAGATTATTGTAATGCTTTATTGGGTGGTTGTTCTGCACGCTTAATAAACAAACTCCAGCTGGTCCAAAATGCAGCAGCTAGAGTTCTTACTAGAACCAGGAAGTATGACCATATTAGCCCGGTTCTGTCAACACTGCACTGGCTACCTATTAAACATCCTATAGATTTTAAAATCTTGCTAATTACTTATAAAGCCCTGAATGGTTTAGCACCTCAGTATTTGAACGAGCTCTTATTGCATTATAGTCCTCCACGTCCGCTGCGTTCTCAAAACTCTAGCAATTTCATAATACCTAGAATATCAAAAATCAACTGCGGGCGGAAGATCCTTTCCCTATTTAGCGCCGAAACTCTGGAATAATCTACCTAACATTGTTCGGGAGGCAGACACACTCTGTCAGTTTAAATCTAGATTAAAGACCCATCTTTTTAACCTGGCTTACACATAACACACTAACACATTTCTAATATTCAAATCCGTTAAAGGATTTTTAGGCTGCATTAATTAGGACAACCGGCAAAACTCTGGCCATTTGATAATACCTAGAATATCAAAATCAACTGCGGGTGGCAGATCCTTCTCCTATTTAGCTCCCAAACTCTGGAATAACCTACCTAACATTGTTCGGGAGGCAGACACACTCTGTCAGTTTAAATCTAGATTAAAGACCCATCTCTTTAACCTGACTTACACATAACACACGAACACGTTTCTAATATTCAAATCTGTTAAAGAATTTTTAGGCTGTTTTAATTAGGACAACCGGAACCGGGAACACTTCCCATAACACCCGATGTACTTGCTACATTGTTAGAAGAATGGCATCTACGCTAATATTAGTCTGTTTCTCTCTTATTCCGAGATCACCACAGCCACCAGATCCAGTCTGTATCCAGATCAGATGGTCACTGCACCAGTGTTAATTTTGACAGCAAATTTTGATTTAGTTTCAATCATAGTCTTTTGACTAAAATGTCATTTAGTTTTAGTCATATTTTAGTCATCTGAATTGTTTTTAGTTTTAGTCTAGTTTTAGTCGACTAAATATCATACAATTTTAGTCGACTAAATCTACAGTAATTTTAGTCGGCTAAAATATAATGGGTTAGTTACAGTGTAATGCATTTATTAAGCATTTCTCTAAAACTCATTATATAGGTTTGATATTAAGGTTTTATCATGATAGACACCGATTTAACTGCGGTGACACACAACATGCTTTTGTGTTCAAATTAAATAAAAGCACTTCTCATAAAGAACAAGAACATGGTCTACTTTTTAATGAAATACCAATGGTTATATCGGCTAATTATGCATTCTTTATAGCAACTTGTTTACCATATTCTTCATTCTTTCAAGCAGACATATTTATTTCTATAAATAAATTTTGATTAATCTTTAGGGCTACTAAAGTTTTCAGTCAAGAGCTGTGCGTGATTTTCTGTCTTTCTGTTGTTGCTTGATTAACATCACTGACTCGGACAATAGCAACTAAATTAGGCTGCTGTCTCTTTAAAACTGAATGCACAGCTGCAATGGATGCAATGTACTGAGACACGTTCTCCCTACTGTTTACGTTCACTTAAGAAGTGTTTATGCGAATACTCGTCAAAACAGACACTTTGACATTTTGTGTGTAATTCTCCGTTCATGCGACGAGAAAGAGTACTCGCGCGCTGTGAGAGGCACTTTCTGTGTGTGTGTGCTTCTGTGTCTGCGCTCAGAAAACCGGCCCGACCTGAGTTCTCTCTTGCGTCGTCAGATTTATCCATATGTCTGCTCTTCTCTTACTCCCACATATTTGAACGTTTTATGCAACGTGCAGCAAGTGTACATTAGCTTATGTCCTGCCGGTTCATATGTACGCATCTAACCTCAGAACCACACAACAGATTCGTTCTGAATGAATCTCTTACCAAATCGTCCCTCCCTAACATTTTCGTCCCATTTTTATTTTATTTATAAATATTCGTCATAGTTTTTGTCATTCAGAAAGAGTTTTAGTTCGTTATCGTCGGTGAAAAAAATTTTGTTGACGAAAATTATTTGTCAACGAAATTAACACTGCACTGCAGTCACCCGGATCCAGTCCGTATCCAGCCCAGATGGTGGATCAGCACCTAGAGAGGACCTCTACAGCCCTGAAAGACAGCGGAGACCAGGACAACTAGATGAGCCCCAGATCCCCAGTGAAGACCTTGTCTCCTAGACGGCCACCGGGACAAGACCACAGGAGCCAGTTGAGTCCTCTGCTCAATGACTCAGAGACTTTGCTGCAGCCTGGAATTAAACCACATCATGCTGGTTTGGTCTGGTCAGAGGAGAACTGGCCCCCCGACTGAGCCTGGTTTCTCCCAAGGTTTTTTCTCCATTTCTGTCACAGATGGAGTTTTGGTTCCTCTGGCTTGCTTAGTTGGGGACACTTGACTGATTGCACAGACTCTATTAGAGAGAGCTGAACTGGATGATGACATCACTGAATCATCAATGAACTGACTGTTTTCTATTGTCCTCTTGCATTATTGACACACAATAAAGGTGACTTGAATTTACTTATTTAAAAAATGTGAAAATCATCATGTTTCCAATCGTAATGTTCTTGTATCTATTTGAATTCAACACTGTGTTAAGTTTCGGTTCACCTTTAAGAAAATAGGATTTGTTGGTTCTTTGCGAGTGAACGGCTGCATTGATGTTGCCGGGCAGTTCTTTCCACAGGGCATTAATGGGAACAGGACTGTTATAACCTGAATCTGAGAGTGTCCACACGTAATGACCTCTGAAAGCAAGCGTCTTGTGAAGAGGCCCTGAGAAGACAAAGCACAAGGACATGAGGCTGATGACCATATCAAGTGTTGGACTGATCAGAGATCAGCTGTAC
This sequence comes from Sinocyclocheilus anshuiensis, assembly GCF_001515605.1. Lineage (NCBI taxonomy): Eukaryota > Metazoa > Chordata > Actinopteri > Cypriniformes > Cyprinidae > Sinocyclocheilus > Sinocyclocheilus anshuiensis. Next base: position 53,527 of record NW_015551030.1, on the reverse strand, counting down.
TGTTACCCAGCATGAGGGCGTCCAGTCCCCCGGCGCAGGGGTCCGGCACAGACGGCTCTCGATCTGGCTTTCTCGGAGCGGTGGATGGTTTTTCCACAGGCTTTCCTGAGAGAGCTGATATCGGTTAAACCTCAGTCACTGGATACAATGTAAACGCGTGACTGCATGTTCTTACCGTACAGAGCCTGTATGCCGCGGATGTCGTCGCGGTGCAGTCTGAAGTTGCGGCGGTATCCCGTGAACACGGGGCCCATGAGCGCACTGTGGTACTGGGAGTGGCCTAATCCGAGGGCATGGCCTATCTCATGGGCCGCCACGATGCGCAGGTTTGCTCCGTAACTCCGCCCCTCCGTCCAAACCTCATCTGCATCGAAGTGAACCGTGCCGGACTCAGGGCCTTCGGCATGTCCCAAAACCTGCCCTGGACCAGACAGCGGATTCAGCAGGGTTTCTGCAGGCCTTAAAAAGGTCTTAAAAAGTCTCAAGTCATCCTTCCACAAATTAAGGCCTTTAAAAGTTCTTAAATCGGAGCAGAAAGTCTTAAATTCATGAAGTCGTGGCATTAAATGTTGCATGAACGGCAATAAATGAATCTCTTCCTCAGTATTTTTGTCTTGTTTTCCAGTACAAATATCTAAACATCCTTAAATCTTCAATCTGACCTGTGCTGCAGCCTGGAATTAAACCACATCATGCTGGTTTCGTCTGGCCAGAGGAATACTGCACCCCTGAGCCTGGTTTCTCAGTTTTCTATTGTCCTCTTGTATTATTGACACACCATTTTCCAGTTTAACACTGTAAAGCTGCACAATCTGTATTTTATAAAGTGTTATAGAAATTAAGGTGATACTTTTACTGGAGATGCAGAATGAAAATATGAAGTCTTGTTTTCTGAGAAACTGAACAAAATGAAGTGAGTTTATGATTAAAACAATGACAAATATCTGTCACTGGATTGTGAAAACTTGCTTTCCCTTTGAATTAAATTGATTTCGCTGAGCTCATTGGTAGATACTGGTTCTTTTTTATCATAAATTCACTTCATTTTGATCAATTTCTCAAAACACCTCATGTCATTTTGATTTAAGAATTTTTAGACATTTGCACTGGAAAAAAATTAAATAAAATATATAAATAATATATATATATTTTTCATCAGTATATATATATATATATATATATATATATACTGATGAAAAACAGCACTTTATTGCAGTGTGATCGGAAGGTACAATAAATAAATAAATAAAAATGTCCATATTCTTTTTATGCTATTTTTTATGTGTAAAATTAATTAGTAGATATGTAGATATTGCAGATATGTTGGAAGGAAGTTGTATTGACATATTGTTCCCTTTAATTTATCCTTAAATTTTCTTTAATTGGTTTTTAAGCAGTCTTTAAAAAGTCTTAAACTGACCTTTGTAAAACTAGCATGAACCCAGCTGAGTGACTGAAACTCGAGGAACTTTCAACGACAGATACGCATTAGCACAGACTGAGCAAACGTTTTGCAACCACACACATTTTGACATAAAATTTCCTGATATTCAGAGCACATATTCCTCAAGCCCGCTTCTGCCACTGAATAAAACATTTAAAAACTTTTTATCTCACAATTCTTTTTTTAACTTCTTTTTCTCGATATTCTGACTTTTGTCTTAGAATTGCATGATATAAACTCGCCATTCTGAGAAATAAAGTCAGACTTTGGAAATATAAACTCGCAAAAAAGTCAGAATTGTGAGATAAAAAGTCACAATTATCTTTTTTTATTTATTCAGTGGTGGAAACGGGCTTCCATAGCTTTCATACTCAAAAGTTTGTAAAGTTAAATTACATACAAATGCCTAGAGGAGTCATTTCAGACACTCAGCTCTGATGTTTACTGGAATATGTTTAGTATAAAGGGAAGCGCGGTCTCACCGGGTCCGTCGAACGCGACAGGGCAGCCCTGGTCTCTCCTGTGGAAGGACAGTTTGATGTCGGCGTGACCTCCGCTGACCTCCTGGAAGTGAAGAGGGCTGACGGCGCTCCAGTAACTGAAAGCCGCGCGAACCGCCGCACACGCAGACAAACCCAGAGCCGGCGGATGGTTATAGATGCGGAACGTCAGTCTCTTCTTACGCCACTGACCTGCAGCGCACGCACTCGCTTAGACTGACAGTTAGGATTAACAGTATACTTCTGTTCTGGGAAAGAACAAGCCTTGCATGGATAATATTTAAGGATATATATTCTTAAATAAATGCAATGAGATAAATCAAGGCAATGTTCTCCTGAGAAAGCTGCTGAAGCAGAACTGAAATGGTCAAAAGAGTGGACTGATGCTACGCTTGGTTTTCGATACAGTGCTTAATTTTTAATCAGAACGGGCAGTTAATCAGTACAGACTGACCTGCGCTGAGGTGTGTTTGCGTGACTCACCCAGAATGCGGTATTTCAGCAGGCGGCTGAAGGGGTCGCTCAGGCCGCAGCGGGCGGCTCTCATCATGACCAGCGTGCTGCTGTCCGGACGCCCCGTCACACGCAGATCCATCACCTGCTGGAAGATCCTGAAAACATACATTACAGATCACAGACCAGATGGGGAGAGCGGGGTAAGCTGTGTCACGCCGCCTTCTAGAAAACTGTAAAGAGTTTTATTTGTCACATGCTGCAGAATAAGAGATGCTTGGGTTCGTTTTATCGTGTATCATCTTCATCTCTGTGTTCCTTTAGTTACAGACACCTTCAGCGGAGAGCAGACGTCCTGAAACAGATTTAGAGTTTGGGTTTTACCTAATTTCTTCTTTCCTAATGGACAACGTAAGTAAAAGTGCACAGCTTACCCCATTGACTGTGTGTGAGTGTGAGTGTGTGTGTGTGTGTGTGTGTGTGTGTGTGTGTGAGTGTGTGTGTGTGTGTGTGAGTGTGAGTGAGTGTGTGAATGTGTGTGTGTGTGTGACTTTGTGTGACATATGAGGACACAGATTTGTATAATAACAAGGGTATGACCGGTATTACAAGGAGAAGGTGACTTATGAGGACATTACTCCATGTCCCCATTTTTCAAAACGCTTATAAATCATACAGAGAGAGTTTTTTTGAGAAAGTAAAAATAGAGAAAGATTCCTGTGAGGGGTAGGTTTAGGGGTAGGGTTGGTGTAGGGCAATAGCACACACAGTTTGTACAGTATAAAAACCATTACGCCTATGTAATGTCCCCACAATTTACAAAAGTGTGTGTGTGTGTGTGTGTGTGATACCGAAGAGCCTCGTTCATTTGCTCTGTTTTAATCCCCTGATGATCAGCGCTGGAGAATGAAGGTAAATAACCGTATCTCTTCAGATAGACCTGAGAGACGCAGACAGACATGAAAACCAGCTTCTACAGCACAAGTCTTTATAATAATAATCTCTGAAGATGAGTGTTCTAGAACAGAAACAGCCTCACTGATGAGTTCTCCTTACCGTAGCCTCCTTCAGCGCCGCCGGATCCAGAGCGGCACACGCTGACATCAGCGTCATCAGGACCAGGACTCGCATCTCTGCTGGACTGAGATCTGGAGCTCAAAGGCCACAGGAACACGAGCAGCAGCGGGGATCACGTCTCGCATGAGTTCAGTCAGCTCTAGATCTGTTTGTGACTCGTCTGGGCGTGTGTGTCTGGAGTTTAGTTTGGAGGTTTGGTCCAGATCATTGTGGTCAATGGAGCTATGTGAAGTCATGATGTGCAGAACAAACAAACAAGTGTGTGTGTGTGTGTGTGAGTGTGAGTGTGTGTGTGTGTGTGTG